>NW_026667383.1:0-1336 GCF_009828535.3 Hylobates moloch | reverse complement strand
CAGCTTGGGCAACAAGAGCAAAACTCTGTCTCAAAAAAAAAAAAATTAACTTCTAATATTTCTTTAAGTCATCTATGGACTTTCAGAATTAGAAGAAATATTACAGAATACTGGTTGGTTCTTTTATTTCACAGAGGACGACAATAAGAATGAGAAAAGCAATAAAGGACTAGGACCTGAATTTCTTCTGATTCTCCACCTGTTCTTTCCAATGGTGGGTTCCTTTTCTTTATTTCCTCTCAACTTTAACAAAACTCTTTGCATTCTTTGTTTCAAGTAGATATTTATACCAACTATGTGATCCTATTTTATTTATTTATTTTTATAACTGAAGTAGCTATCAGGAACTGGCAAATCCAAGGGAACTGCTTCATCAGAAGCATTCCCGTTCCCTCCAATGCCCGCCACCACTTCCAAAGTTCAAACAAAGAGACACAAATAGTTTCTTACTTTTCCACATAATACTGATACTCTCTCAGCCTTCCAAGAGCCATTTGGTTATGTATTTTTCATACCTACGTGGCTGGAATCTGTAGCCTCTCTCCACGCAGAAATAATCCCAGCAGAAAGACTGGCCATAACTCCAAAAGGAGTCATTAGGGCTGGGTTTTGTGCCTCATGCCTGTAATCCCAGAACTTTGTGAGGCTGAGGTGGGAGGATCACATGAACCCAGGAGTTCAAGACCAGCCTGGCCAACATAGTAAGACTCCAACTCTGTATTAAAAAGAAACAACAACAATAGGAGTTACCCATAGTAATATCCATATTATGCATATCCAAGTTATCCATAATAATATCCATAATAAAATCCAAAATAAAATAATAATATCCATAGTAAAATTTAGGTTAAATTATTTTCATTTCATATATTAAGTAATATTGTAATTGTTCTCATCAAGCTAATCTTGCATTTTCTCTTATTCTATGTCTTATAAATAAGAGCATTGTGAAGGTGTTTGCAACTGAAACATGTATGTAGCTAGTATTTGATCTCTGTGCATTAACTTCAGTCCAAGATCAAGTCACCAACAGATCAAGTGTCTGGTGAAGGAGTATTTCTTGGCTTATAGATGGCTGCCTCCTCAATGCAACCTCACGTAGCAGACAGCAAAGATATCTCTGGTATCTCTTTTTTAAGGGCACTTAATCTCATTCATGAGGGCTCCACCTCAATAATTCCTCCAAAGGCCTCATCTCCTAATATCATCATGTAAGGGGCTTAGGATTTCAAGATTTGGAGAGGAACACAAGCATTCAGTCTATATAACAGGTAACTTGTTTTTCACCTTTAGAATGTCAGAATATGATTTGATTCCAAAACTACCTTAACAGAAA
>NW_026667382.1:0-1336 GCF_009828535.3 Hylobates moloch | reverse complement strand
ATTTTTAATCAAAGTCCAAAAATACATCATTAAATTTATATTTTTTTGAAAGAAAAACAAAAAATTTTTTAATTTATCCAATGCTCCTTTTAAATTCCTAATGGAAAAATACATTTTATTCATTCATTATATATAATGAATTCATTTTATTGAATGATTAATAAAATGATTTTATTAATGAATGAATAAAATGTATATATGATTGAATAAAATTTAGATATAAATATATTTATATTTATTTTTAATGAATTTTTGGCTAATGTTTTGCTAATTTTATTTTTATTAGTATATATTTTTTTGAGACGGACTCTTTCTCTGTGCCCAGGCTGGAGTGCAGTGGTGCGATCTCGGCTCACTGCAACCTCCGTCTCCTGGGTTCGAGCGATTCTTCTGCCTCAGTTTCCCGAGTAGCTGGGACTACGGGCATTCACCACCATGCCCAGCTAATTTTTGTATTTTTAGTAGTGATGGGGTTTCACTTTATTGGCCAGGCTGGTCTTGAAGTCCTGACCTTGTGATCCACCCATTTCAGCCTCCCAAAGTGCTGAGATTACAGGTGTGAGCCACCGTGCTCGGCCACTGATTTTTTTTTTTTTTTTTTGAGACAGAGTCTCCCCCTGTTGCCCAGGCTGTGGTGATGTCATTGCAACCCCCAGCTCCCACACTCAAGTGATTCTCGTGCCTCAGCCTTCCGAGTAGTTGGGATTACAGGCATGTGCCACCACAGCCAGCTCATTATTTTTATTTTGAAGTAGAGACAGGATTTCTCTATGTTGGCCAGGCTGGTCTTGAATTCCTGGCCTCAATCGATCTGCCCACCTCAGCCTCCCAAAGTGCTGGGATTACCGGCATGAACCACCATGCCCAACCAAGAGTTAATGCTATTTTTAAAATAAATCCAAAGAGCAAAAATTATCTGACATCAATTGACAAAAGAAAACAGCAGTCTACTATTATACATAATAAAATTTAAGGCAAAATTATTTTATTTGGGATTTTGGATTTCCTTGTGTTTTCTCATCTTACTTAAACCTGCTTCCTTTCCATGCCTGCATTTCTCACCATCACTTTTTCCACTACAAGCTTACTGCTCCAGTTTTTTAAAAAGTCATGGCTCTTCTGTCTTTTTCAGTGTAAAAAGGGGAAATTTTCTAATTCTCATATTTCTTGTATTAGATTCTTTTCATAAGTACATTCTTTTTGAATCCTAAATATTTCGTTGTTAGACGATTGCTCAAAATCAGTTTGCTCATTCATGACTATAGAAAGGTGTAGATTTAAGCCCTGGTTTTTGCAACAGAAAAGCCAGATGGCCCACAGCTTGTCCCAGTTTCTA
>NW_026667381.1:0-1337 GCF_009828535.3 Hylobates moloch | reverse complement strand
TAGCTGGCTCTGGCTAAAGCTGGAGTCCAGGAACCTCCAATAGCCTAAAGGCTGTCTCCAGGGCTTGAGTAACACTAGGAAGGGCCACGTGGTCTGGGCTGGACAGAGAGCTTCCTGGGGTGCAACGTGACACTTCCTGTCCCAGAGGCAGCTCCAGCAGAAAGAGCTGCAGGCATCCCCAGGAATCTTCATCCCAAGCTCCTTCCACAGCTCACAGAGTCCGTGATGTGGGATTAAGACAACCTGTTGGCTATATTTGAGGCTTGCCAGATAACCTGGCTCCTGCATGCCTAGGGATGCCCGCTGTGAGCTGCTTTTTTCCAGTCCTTTCTGTGACCCCTTTCATTGTTGACAGCCGCTGGGGGCTGAACCGGCCAGGGCTGAATCTGCAGACGGCGCCCCTGGCCCCTCCTGTGTCCAAAAGCAGGCGTGTCCCAGAGAAGGGCTTGGAGGGGGGCTCAGGGACCCGGGGCCTGTCGTTTAATGAGCTCTCACGGACACTTTAAGCCCGTTTATGCCGGAGGTTGCAAGTTTTTTGTGTGTGAAAAACCAGATCTTGGCGATGACCTTCAGTCTTCAGACAAGCTTAGCGTTCCAATAATGGAACGCTAGGCATAAATGGGTTCCTCGTGAGCTCTCCACCCAGGAAAACCTGAAGGCTGAAGGGCGGCCTTTCTGTAGCTGAAGACACGCAGAGGCAGAAGACGGGAGACACGCCGCGATCGCGGCCCCAAAATATATACGTTGAGTTCCAACTGCCTGGTCTCTGGGAATGAGACCTCGTTTGGAATTAAGGCCCTTGCAGATGTAATTAGTTAAAAGAAAGGCACTGGGGCCAGCCGTTAATTCAATATCGCGGGCGTCGGAATCCGAGCCTGGCTGCGTCTTTGGAATTCTAGGGATGGGGGAGGGATTCCTCTAACCCTTTCTTCTGCGGATCGCTAGTAATGAATCAAGCACCCAGGACAGTGAACCCTGCCAGAAACAAGAAGCAGAAAAGTGACAGCTGTGACTAATCCTGGAATCCCTCCCCTCCACCTCCACAAGAAAAGTCTGGGGAAGCAGAAAAGTGACAGCTGTGACTAATCCCGGAATCCCTCCCCTCCACCTCCACAAGAAAACTCTGGGGTTTTCCGGCACCCCTTAACTCAAGGGGTGGGTAGTACAGGCTGTCTCCTCTCCTCTCGTCTCCCCCCTCCCCCCTCTTCCCTTCCCTCCCCTCCCCTGTCCTCCCCTCCCCTCCCCCCCGCCCCACCTCACCTCAACGGGTGGGTAGTATAGGCTGTCTCTTCTCTCTTCTTCCTTCCTTCCTTCCTTCCTTTCTTTCTTTCTTTCTT
>NW_026667380.1:0-1337 GCF_009828535.3 Hylobates moloch | reverse complement strand
CCCCATCTTTGTGGTTTTATCTACCTTTGGTCTTTGATGATGGTGACGTACAGATGGGGTATTGTTGTGGATGTCCTTTCTGTTTGTTAGTTTTCCTTCTACCAGTCAAGACCCTGAGCCGCAGGTCTGTTGGAGTTTGCTGGGGGTCCACTCCAGGTCTTGTTTTCCTGGGTATCTGCAGCAGAGGCTGCAGAACAGCAGATATTGGTGAGCAGCAAATGTTGCTGCCGTATGGTTCCTCTGGAAGTTTTGTCTCAGAGGAGTACCCGGCCATGTGAGGTGTCAGTCTTCCCCTACTGAGGGGTGCCTCCCAGTTAGGCTACTCGGGGGTCAGGAACCCACTTGAGGAGGCAGTCTGTCCATTCTCAGATCTCCAGCTGCGTGCTGGGAGAACCATTACTCTCTTGAAGGCTGTCAGACAGGGACATTTAAGTCTGCAGTGGATTCTGCTGCCTTTTGTTAGGCTATGCCCTACCCCCAGAGGTGGAGTCTACAGAGGCAGGCAGGCCTCCTTGAGCCGTGTTGGGCTCCACCCTGTTCGAGCTTCCTAGCCACTTTGTTTACCTTCTCAAGCCTCGGCAATGGCGGGTGCCCCTCTCCCAGCCTCGCTGCCACCTTGCAGTTTGATCTGAGACTGCTGTGCTAGCAATGAGCAAGGCTCTGTGGGCATAGGACCCTCCGAGCCAGGTGTGGGAGATAATCTCCTGGCGTGCCATTTGCTAAGACCATTGAAAATGTGCAGTATTAGGGTGGGAGTGACTCGATTTTCCAGGTGCCATCTGTCACCATTTTCTTTGACTAGGAAAGGGAATTCCCTGCCCCTTGGGCTTCCTGGGTGAGGTATGCCTCACCCTGCTTCAGCTCACACTTGATGCACTGCACCCACTGTCCTGCACCCACTTTCCAACACTCCTTAGTGAGATGATCCCATATTACCTCAGTTGGAAATGGAGAAATCACCCATCTTCTGCATCACTCATGCTGGGAGCTGTAGACTGGAGCAGTTCCTATTTGGCCATCTTGGCTCCAGCCCCCAATTTTTCCACTTTTTGGTTAAATTTATTTCAAAGTATAATTACTACAGTTATTGTAGATGAGTTTTTTTTTTTTTTTTTTTGATGGAGCCTCTCTGTTGCTCAGGCTGGAGTGCAGTGGTGTGGTCTTGGCTCGCTGCAACCTCTGCCTCCCGGGTTCAAGCAATGCTGCCTCAGACTCCTGAGTGGCTGGGACTGCAGGTGCATGCCATCACATCCAGCTAATTTTTGTATTTTTTGCTGGAGACCAGGTTTATCCATGTTGGTTAGGCTGGCCTCAAACTCCTGACCTTGTGATCCACC
>NW_026667379.1:0-1337 GCF_009828535.3 Hylobates moloch | reverse complement strand
ACCACCACTGTGGACCAGTGTGCCTATGGCCTTAGGAGAATTCCCAGGTAGCACAAGGGGGCTGCCCCAGAGGGTGTTCAGTTTGTTGCCAACAGTTGCTAAAGCCAAAGTCTGCAACCTTGATGTTCAGGTCAAGCAGCCAGAAAGAGGATTTCTGGCTTTAGGTCCCTGTGGACAATGCCGTTCTCTCCTTCCCAGGCTACTGATGTCCTGGGTTGCTCCTCTTATGGTAGAAGCTCACGATGGAATGGCTGGAGCTTGGCTGCCTCTGGTTAGAGCCTGGGCTCTGTATTGCAGACATGACCCAGCAGAATTCCTCATGAGCCCCTTTTGTCATGGGTGCGACTGCTGGGGCCGGGGTTGTCGTGGGTAGTAAAGGTATTTACCAAGACAGTTGTGAGTAAAGAAAGGCAAATTTATTACAGAAACTGTGAAAATACATTGCAAGAATGCAACATGCAGCACAGCAGAGAAGGGGCTGTCTGCAAAGATAAAGGTCTGGAGGGAAGTTTTATAAGGTTGTTCTGGGTGAGGCTATGTGCAGGTGAGCTTGTACTATATGCTAAGAATATGCTGGAATAATTTTAACTGCCGGGACTTTCCTCTTCTCATGCCCAAGGGAAACGCCCTGCTGCTTTTAACTGTCTTGTAACCCACATGCCTTTTCGTTTCTGAAGTTGCAAGATAATGGCTATGGTTTTTCACACAAAAGGGTTGCAGACTGGGTTAGGTCCCCGTACCGCCAACCTGGCTCTTTCCCAGTTTCAGTTAACTTACTGGTTTACTAGAGCCCCACACCTTTCTCTTTCATATGGCCATGATCCAGGAGGTAATACGTCACCTCCCCTCCACTAGAATGCTCCATGGCCAGGGGTAATCCTCACCTCCCCTCCACTAGAGTGCTCCATGGCCAGGGGTAATCCTCCCCTCTCCTCCGCTAGAGTGCTCCATGGCCAGGCAGTGTTTCCTGGGTCCAGAGCACCTCAAACAATTTCAGTGTTGTGGTGACTCAGGGCCTTCACCATGCAGACTTGGCAGCATAGTCTAGAGGCTGGAGGGGCTCTGTGACTCCCATTAATGACAGTCACTGCCACGGTTTCCCCAAGCAGGATGTACCGGGAGAACTGCTCCATGTTGGCTCAGCAGAATGTTATTACAGGTAGCTCAAAAAGAGAGGGAACAGGCCTTCTCTAGATTATTTCAGGGAATGAGCTATTATTTGAATGTTAATTTACTTCTATTTTATCAATTAAAAATGTAAGGCCCAAGAAACTTGTTAGGAAGAATGAATAAATTGAATAAATATTGTTAAACTTTATGCTTCTTTCAACAAATAT
>NW_026667378.1:0-1337 GCF_009828535.3 Hylobates moloch | reverse complement strand
AGACACCAGCCTTCCTCCCCACAGCCTTTATCTCTGCTTCTAGCTCCACCCCTGGCACAGACAAGCACTTAATAGTCATTGTTTCAACAAAAAAATGAACCTTTTAGTTTAATTTTCTCATCTGTAAAACAGGATGTTAACATCTACTTTTTAAAGATTCAGGCCAGGCACAGTGGCTGACATCTGTAATCCCAGCACTTTGGGAGGCCGAAACGGGTGGATCACCTGAGGTCAGGAGTTCAAGACCAGCCTGACCAACATGGTGAAAACCCGTCTTTACTAAAAATACAAAAATTAGCTGGGCATGGTGACGCATGCCTGTAATCCCAGCTACTCAGGAGGCTGAGGCAGGAGAATCGCTTGAACCTGGGAGGCGAAGGTTGCAGTGAGCCAAGATTGTGCCATTGCACTCCAGCCTGGGTGACAGAGTGAGACTCTGTCACAAATATAAATAAATAAATAAATATTCAATGAGTAGAGATTATTTGTATATATATTTACCTGCTGTAATTTTTTTAAAATTATTTTTAATTGACAGAGATGGTCTGTATTTCTGTGTACAACACGGAGGGTTTTCTCAAAAATTTTAAACTTTTTTTGTGTGTGTGTGGTAGACACAAGGCCTCACCATGTTACCCAGGCTGGTCTTGAACTCTTGGCTTCAAGCAGTCCTCCCACCTCCACCTCCACCTCCTAAAGTGTTGGGATTATAGGCGTGAGCCACCACGCCGGCCAACATGGTGTTTTGATATATGTAAAACGACTAAATCAGGCTAGTGAACACATGCGTTACCTTACAGACATATGATCGTGTGTGGTGAGAACACTTTGAATCTACCCCGTCAGCCATCTTCGAGTGCACGATACATTCACCATAGTCACCGTGGTGTGCAGTAGACCTTTAGAACTTATCCTTCCAGCTTAACGGAAGTTTTGTGTCCTCTGACCAACGTCTCACCAATCCCTCCATCTCCAGCTTCCAGTGACCACCTTTTGCCTCTGTTCCTACTGAGTGTGACTTTTTAACGTTCCGCGTATAACTGAGAACGTGCATTATTTATCTTCTATGGGTGCTTATTCTACTTCACATAATGTCGGCCAGTGTTATCCATGTTGTCACAAAACAGAATTTCCTTCTTTTTAAAAGGTACATAGTATTCCATCATATATCTATACCATGTATTCTTTATCCATTTATTCGTTGATAGGCAGGTTGATTCCATATCTTGGCTATTGTGAATATTGCTGCAGCGAACACTGGAGTGCAGACATCTCTTTGACATACTGATTTTAGTTTATTATTTTTCTATTGCTGCTGAACAAATCAATGTGTTTTT
>NW_026667377.1:149-1337 GCF_009828535.3 Hylobates moloch | reverse complement strand
CATCCCATTACTGGGTATATACCCAAAGGACTATAAATCATGCTGCTATAAAGACACATGCACACGTATGTTTATTGTGGCACTATTCACAATAGCAAAGAGTTGGAACCAACCCAAATGTTCAACAACAATAGACTGGATTAAGAAAATGTGGCACATATACACCATGGAATACTATGCAGCCATAAAAAATGATGAGTTCATGTCCTTTGTAGGGACATGGATGAAACTGGAAAACATCATTCTCAGTAAACTATCGCAAGGACAAAAATCCAAACACCGCATGTTTTCACTCATAGGTGGGAATTGAACAATGAGAACTCATGGACACAGGAAGGGGAACATCACACTCCGGGGACTGTTGTGGGTTGGGGGGAGGGGGGAGGGACAGCATTAGGAGATACACCTAATGCTAAATGACGAGTTAATGGGTGCAGGAAATCAACATGGCACATGGATACATATGTAACAAACCTGCACATTGTGCACATGTACCCTAAATCCCTAAAGTATAAAAAAAAAAAAAAAAAAAAATTTAAACACCAAAAAAAAAAATGGCCCCAAGAATCTCCTTCGTTATAACCCTGCCTTTTGCAATATGATTTGCTATTAATAGACAGATTTTATCTCCTCATGCCTTGAATCTCGGCTGGCTTTGTGACCTGGTGTGATGAACAAAGTATGGCAGAACCAAAAGTGATCCACCCCCAAGGTTAGGCCTCAGGAGCCCTGAAATGCTTCACTTCTTCTCCTGGAATGCTGCCACCACCATGAGGACAAGGCCAGATTAGTCTACAAGGGAATTAAAGATCACATGGCCCAGTCACCCCTTCCCAGATGAGGAGTCAATGACCAGGAATGTGAATGAGGCCGTTGCAGACTCCCCAGCCCCCAGTGAGCCAATTGCTAATTGCAGACACGTAAGTGGCACCAACCAAGATCAGCCAAACCAGGCCCAGATTAACAGAATTATTATTTTACATTGATAGATCTGGGAATTATTTGTTGCATGGAGAAAAGGCCAGGTGATACATTTAACTTCTCTGTACATCAACTATTCAAACTGTGCAATGGAAAAAGTAACAGAGTTGTGAGGAGCAAATGAGTTAAATATATGAAATACTTAAAATAATACCTTAGATGTTAAGCTCTGCCCTGATTGTCTGGTTCTCTACGAACAAAAATGGC
>NW_026667376.1:0-1337 GCF_009828535.3 Hylobates moloch | reverse complement strand
ATTCATCTCACAGATTCAAAACTTTCTTCTGGTTGAGCAGTTTGGAATCACTGTTTTTGTAGAACCCGTGAAGGGATATTTGGGAGTCCATTGAGGCCTATAGTGGAAAAGGAAATATCTTCAGATGCAAATGTGAAAGAAGCTTTCTGAGAAAGAGCTTTGTAATATGTGCATTCATCTCACACTCTTACACCTTTCTTTTGATTGAGCAGTTTAGAAACACAGTTTTGTAGAATCTGTTTAGGGATATTTCAGAATGCATTGAGTCCTGTGGTGGAAAAGGAAATATCTCAAGAGAAAAACTAGAAGGAAGCTTTCTGAGAAACTGCTTTGAGTTGTGTGCATTCCTCTCACAGACTCAAACATTTCTTTTGGTTGAGCAATATGGAAACACTGTTTTTGTAGAATCAGCGAAGAGATACTTAGGAGCACTTTGAGGCCTATGGTGAAAAAGGCAATATCTTCAGATAAAAAGTAGGCAGAACCTTTCTGAGAAACTGCTTTGTGATGTGTGCATTCATCTCACAGAGTTAAAAGTTTATTTTGATGGAGCAGTTTGCAAACACTGTGTTTGTAGGATCTGTGAAGGGATGTTTCAGAGCACTTTGAGGCCTATGGTCAAAAAGGAAATATTTTTAAATAAAAACTAGAATGAAGCTTTCTGAGAAACTGATTTGTGATTTGTGAATTCATCTCACAGTGTTAAACATTTCTTTTGATGGAGCACTTAGGAAACATCATTTTTGTACAATCTGTTAAGGGATATTTGGGAGTGTATTGAGAATTTTGGTGAAAAAGGAACAATCTTAAGAGAAAAACCTGAAAGTAGCTTTCTGAGAAACTGATTTGTAATGTGTGCATTCATCTCAAAGAGATAAACATTTCTTTTAATGGAGCAGTTTGGAAACACTGTTTTTGTAGAATCTGTGAAGGGATATTTGGGAGGAAATTGAGGTCTATGGTGAAAAAGCAAATTTCTTCAGAGAAAAATTAGGGAGAAGCTTTCTGAGAAACTGCCTTGTGATGTGTGTGTTCATCTCAGAGCATTAAACCTTTCTATTGATTCACAGTTTGGAAACACCGTTTTTGTAGAAACTACCAAGTGATATTTGAGAGTGCATTGAGGCCTGTGGTCAAGAAGGAAATACCTTTAGATAAAATCTAGAAAGAAGCGTTCAGAGAAATTGATTTGTGATGTGTGCATTCATCTCACCGAGTTGAACCATTCTTTTGATTGAGCAGTTTAGAAACAGTCTTTTTGTAGAATCTGCAAAAGGATATTGGGGAGCGCTTTGAGGCTTATGGTGAAAAAGGAAATATCTTCACATTAAAACTAC
>NW_026667375.1:0-1338 GCF_009828535.3 Hylobates moloch | reverse complement strand
GTAGAAAAAAACATGGTTGAATTTTACTTTAGGACTGAATTATAAATATCTTCATGGTCTCACTATGTTAGGATATTTGAAAGCAACCAGGGATAATAAGCGCTGAAGCCACAAATAGAACTGATTTTTCTGGTGGTCAGAATGCACTGAGCCTGGGTCAGAGAGTTAGGCAGCGGTGCTTTCGTCAGCATCCTCTCCGAGGCTTCTAAGCTCGGACTAGAATTGCTGGTCTTCACTAAACCATGGCAGGCGGAGAGCCGGGTCACTACTTGGCTAGATTTAATTTCGCCTTCAACATGAGAAATCAGTGTGTCATGTTTCTACACAAAACGGAAAAGCATTTAAATATTGTATCTATGTGAAGGCCAATTATGTTATCTCATTCTTATGCATTCCTGCTATAAAATATTTGAGGGCAACAATCAGGCATATCATTGGTTCTATTTTTCTTCTCTCATTTTCCAGATTACAAGATTTTTAGTAAAGCCAATCTTTCAGGATTTTGTAGAAATTTCTTTCTTTCTTCTTTCTTTTCTTTCTTTCATTTTTGTTGTTGTTGTTAGTCCCTTGTTTGTAATTTCTGCCTACTTAGTCACACTTTAATTCATTTAAAAACCTAAATTTTACCTAGCACTCTGGGAGGCCAAGGCGGGTGGATTGCCTGAGCTCAGGAGTTCGAGACCAGCCTGGGCAACACGGTGAAGTCCCGTCTTTACTAAAATACAAAAGAAATTAGCCGGGCGTGGCGGCATGCACCTGTAATCCCAGCTACTTGGGAGGCTGAGATGGAAGAATTGCTTGAACCTGGGAGGCGGAGGTTGCAGTGAGCCCAGATTGTGCCACTGCACTCCAGCTTGGGTGACAGAGCAAGACTCTGTCTCTACAAAAAAAAAAACAACAAAAAAACCAAAAAAACTAATAATAATAAATAAATAAATTTTCAATGTTTAATGATACATCATAATTGCACATATTTATGGGAGTACATGTGATATTTTGATACACACATACAATGTTTAATGATCACATGAGGGTTATTGGGATATTCATCACCTCAAGCATTTATTATTTCATTGTGTTAGGAACACTCCAACTTCACTCTTCTAGTTACTTTGAAATACGCAATGAATTATTGTTACCTGTGGTTGCCTTATTGTGATAATGAACACTAGATTTTATTACTTTCATCTAATCGTATTTGTACTCATTAACCAATCCCTCTTAATACTTGTTTCTTCACAACCCTTCCCAGTTTATTATAATCATTGTTCTCCTATCTCTGTAAGATCAGTTTTTTTAGCTCCCACATATGAGTGAAAACAGGAGATACTGGTCTTT
>NW_026667374.1:0-1338 GCF_009828535.3 Hylobates moloch | reverse complement strand
GTGGTGGCGGGTGCCTGTAGTCCCAGCTACTCGGAGAGGCTGAGGCAGGAGAATGGCGCAAACCCAGGAGGCGGAGCTTGCAGTGAGCCAAGATTGCGCCACTGCGCTCCAGCCCGGGCGACAGAGTGAGACTCCATCTCAAAAAAAAAAAAAAAAAAAAATACAAAAATTAGCAGGGTGTGGTGGCGAGCACCTGTAATCCCAGTTACAGAGGCTGAGGCAGAAGAATCACTTGAACCTGGAAGGCGGAGGCTGTAGTGAGCTGTGATCCTACCACTGTACTCCAGCCTGGGTGACAAAACAAGACCTTCTCAAAATAAATAGGATAAAATAAAATGGTTACAATGGTGAACTGTAACTTATTTAATTTTAAATTTTTTATATTTTATTTTTTATTTTTTGTGGAGATGAGGTTTCCCTATGTTGACCAGGCTGGTCTCCAACTTCTGAGTTCAAGTGATCCTCCTGCCTTGGTCTCCCAAAATGCTGGAATTACAGGTGTAGGCCAATACAGTCAGCCTTAAGTTATTTAAATTTTACCTTTTTTTTTTTTTTTTAATGAGACAGAGTTTCGCTCTTGTCACCCAGGCTTCAATGCAACGGCAGGATCTCGGCTCACTGTAACCTCCACCTCCTGGGTTCAAACGATTCTCCTGCCTCAGCTTCCTGAGTAGCTGGGATTACAGGCGCCTGCCACCATGCCCGGCTAATTTTTGTATTTTAGTAGAGATGGAGTTTCACTATATTGGCCAGGCTGGTCTTGAACTTCAGACCCCAGGTGATCCACCCATCTTGGCCTCCCAAAGTGCTGGAATTATGGGCGTGAGCCACTGTGCGTGCCGTTTTACCTCAATTTTTAAAAAGTGGCTACCTTCCCAAGATAAAACTATTTTTTGAATGAAGCATTCATTTCCAGTATAATATACAGAAAGAACATTTTATTACTTCATAGCTAAACTTACAATGTGATTGTTAATAAACGATTACAACTCAGAAGTCAGACAAGGAAATAAATCCTCATACTAGATAGACGTTACATTTTGAGGCGCAGTGGCTCACGCCTGTGATCCCAGCACTTTGGGAGGCTGAGGCAGGTGGATCACCTGAGGTCAGGAGTTAAAGACCAGCCTGGCCAACATGGTGAAACCCGTCTCTACTAAAAATACAAAAATTAGCCAGGCATGGTGGCAGGCGCCTGTAATCCCAGCTACTCAGGGGGCTGAGGCAGGAGAATAGCTAGAACCCAGGAGGCAGAGGTTGCAGTGAGCCGAAACCATGCCACTGCACTCCAGCCTGGGCAACAGAGCTAGACTCCATCTCAAAAAAAAAAAAAAAAAA
>NW_026667373.1:0-1338 GCF_009828535.3 Hylobates moloch | reverse complement strand
TACATGTGTGAGGGTGTGTGTGTACGTGTGGGTGTATGTGATGTGTACATGTGTGAGGGTGCTTGTGTACGTGTGAGTTGTGTACGTTTGGTGTGTACGTGTGCGGGTGCATGTGTGTATATGTGTGGGTGTGTGTACATTGTGAGGGTGTGTTACATGTGTGAGGATGCATGCACGTGTGAGGGTGCATGTACATGTGTGAGGGTGTGAGGGTGCGTGTACATGTGTGAGGGTGTGTGTTTGTACATGTGTGAGGGTGTGTACATGTGGGTATGTGTGGGCGTGTGTACATGTTTGAGGGCATGTGCACATGAGGGTGTGTACGTGTGTGAGGCTGTGTACATGTGTGAGGGTGCGTGTGTACGTTTGTAAGGGTGTGTACATGTGTGAGGGTGTGTACGTGTGTGAGGGGTGTGTACGTGTGTCGGGGTGTGTACATGAGAGTGTGTGTACATTTGAGCGTGTATGTGTACATGCAAGGGCGTGTGTGTGTGCATGTTTGAGGGGGTGTGTGTACTTGTGAGGGTGTGCATATGTATACATGTGTGAGGATGTGTGTGCATATGTGTGTGTGTACATTGTGTACACATGTGTGCATGTGTGAGGGTGTGTGTATACATATGTGAGGGTGTGAGGCATGTGTGTGTACATTTATCAGGGTGTGTGAGGGTGTACATGTGGGTGTGTGTGTGTACATGTGTGAGTAGGCATGTGTGTATGCCTGTGTGTGGATGTATGTGTGTACATGTTTGAGGGTGTGTGCTCATGCATGCACGAGTGTGCATGCATGTGCATGTACATTTGTGACGATGTGCATGTGTATGTGTGTGAGGATGTGTGTGTACATGTTTGAGGGTGTGTGAACATGTGAGGATGTGTACATGTGAGGGTGCTTGTGTATACATGTGTGAGGATGTGTGTACATTTGAGAGTGTGTACATGTGAGGGCATGTGTGTGCGTGAACGTATGTGAGGATGTGTGTACGTGTTTGTGGCAGTGTGCATACGTGTGAGGGTGTGCATATGTATACCTGTGTGGGGGTGCATGTGTGTACATGTGAGGGTGTGTGTACATGTGTGAGTGTGCATGTGTGTACACGCATGAGGGTGTGTGTGTACCTGTGTGTGTACATGTGTGGGTGTACGTGAGGGTGTGTGTACATGTGTGAGGATGTGTGTGCATTTGTGGGTGTGTGTACATGTGTGGGTGTACATGTGTGAGGATGCGTGTGTACGTGTGAGGATTGTGTAGGTTTGAGGGTGTGTGCATGTACCTGCTAGAGCATGCATGTGTATGTATGTGTGTGCATGTATATGTACACGTGAGGATGTGTACGT
>NW_026667372.1:1138-1338 GCF_009828535.3 Hylobates moloch | reverse complement strand
AATGCAGGAGTGGGAGATGGAATACAGGAGTGCAAAATGGGAATCCAGCAGAGGGAGATGGAAAGCAGCAAAGGGAGATGGGAATGCAGCAGAGGGAGATGGAATGCAGCAGCGGGAGATGGGAATGCAGCAGCGGGAGATGGGAATGCAGCAGAGGGAGATGGAATGCAGGAGTGGGAAATGGGAATGCAGCAGAGGGA
>NW_026667372.1:0-904 GCF_009828535.3 Hylobates moloch | reverse complement strand
GAATGCAGGAGTGGGAAATGGGAATGCAGCAGAGGAAGATGGAATGCAGGAGTTGGAAATGGAAATGCAGGAGTGGGAGATGGAATACAGGAGTGCAAAATGGGAATCCAGCAGAGGGAGATGGAAAGCAGCAAAGGGAGATGGGAATGCAGCAGAGGGAGATGGAATGCAGCAGCGGGAGATGGGAATGCAGCAGCGGGAGATGGGAATGCAGCAGAGGGAGATGGAATGCAGGAGTGGGAAATGGGAATGCAGCAGAGGGAGATGGGAATGCAGCAGAGGGAGATGGAATGCAGGAGTGGGAAATGGGAATGAGGCAGAGGGAGATGGAATTCAGGAGTTGGGAATGCAGGAGTGGGGAATGGGAATGCAGCAGAGGGAGATGGAATTCAGCAGAGAAAAATGGGTTTGCAGCAGAGAGAGATGGAATGCAGGAATGGGAAATGGGACTACAGCAGAGACAGAGGGAATGCAGGAGTGGAAAATGGGATGGCAGCAGAGGGAGACAGAATTCAGCAGTGGGAAATGGGAATGCTGGAATGCTAAATGGGGTTGCAGCAGAGGGAAATGGGAATGCAGCAGAGGGAGATGGAACGCAGGCATGGGAAATGGAAATGCAGGAGTGAGAGATGGAATAAAGAAGTGGAAAATGGGAATCCAGCAGAGGAGAATGGGAATGCAGCAGAGAGAGATGGAACGCAGGAGTGGAAAATGGGAACGCAGCAAAGCGAGATGGAATTCGGGAGTGGCAAATGGGAATGCAGCAGAGGGAAATGGGATTGCAGCAGAGGGAGATGGAATGCAGGAGTGGGAAAGGGGAATGCAGCAGAGGGAGATGGAATTCAGGAGTCAGAAATGGGAATGCAGGAGTGGGGAATGGGAATGCAGCAGAGGAAGATGGAAT
>NW_026667371.1:0-1338 GCF_009828535.3 Hylobates moloch | reverse complement strand
ATGCATATTCAATCTATAAGCTTAGAGAGGCACTCTTTGTGGAACCTATCTCAGACCAGTAAGAGACAAATCTGGCACATGAATTGTCTCCCTTCCTCTCTCTAGAAGGACTGTCATAAGACCAGTAGATCATGCAGTCTCCCCAGCAATAGTCTTACCAAATTAAACAATCATTATACTTGACATCAAGCAATGGCTAACTCAGTAACTCACCTCCTCATATTCGTTTTCTTTACTTCCTGCCCCACTCCCTTTTCCCTCTCTCCCACATCTCAAAGACTACATTCCCCAGGAAAGTCTTAAAACATAAATATTTGCCTAACACTACTTTCTTGGAAACTGTTTCCTGGCATGAGTTTTCTCTATTTAAGATGCAAAAACTAAACTTTTGAAAATTAAACTATGATTTCAAAAACATGTAGAATTTCAGTTCTATGACTTGATTATGATGATTTAGCTCTGTGTCCTTAGACAAGTTAATTAGTTTCTCAGAACTCAACTTTCCAATTTGTAAAACTCATTTTCTTCTTAATAGTCATTTATTTCACTTATGCTATGTCCCAGATGTTTTACTAAACACTAGTGAAAAAATGATAAATAATACTAGTCAAGATCCTCAGTATTCCAGATTGACAAGTACATTGGATATTATGGTAAAATGTACTAAATGCAATGACAGAGTTATTAAAAAAATTATGGGTGCAAGAGAAGGTGCAGCTAACTTATCCTTAGTGCTTTAAAAAGAAGAAAGTCTTCCTGGATGAATCAGTGTCTGTAAAGATTCTTAAAGGATATGTAATTTTAGGTAAGAAATCATGTTAGAAAGGACATTCTAGGCAAGACAATAGCATGGAAAAAACACCCTGAAAGAAATCTATTTATGAAATACAAAACGGATTACTGAAGCAAAAAATCATAGAGCCAAAGATGAGTAATGAATGAAGAAAAGTAGACAAGGCTGTGTTTGTACCATTAAGACTTTGGGCTCTGCTGAAAGTGACAGGGAGGCCATAAAGATTTCTCAGTAGAGGCCGGGCGTGGTGGCTCATGCCTGTAATCCTAGCACTTTGGGATGCCGAGGTGGGCGGATTTCCTGAGGTCAGGAATTTGAGATCAATCTGGCCAACATGGTGAAACCCCGTCTTTACTAAAAGTACAAAAAAATTAGCCGGGTGTGGTGGCATGCGTCTGTAATCCCAGCTACTTGAGAGGCCAAGGCAGGGGAACTGCTTGAACCAGGGAGGTGAAGGTTGCAGTGAGCCAAGATCGCGCTACCGCACTCCAGTCTGGGTGACAGAGTGAGACTCTGTCTCAAAAAAAAAAAAAAAAAAAAATTCC
>NW_026667370.1:0-1338 GCF_009828535.3 Hylobates moloch | reverse complement strand
TTTCTGCTGAGTGATCTGCTGTTAGTCTGATGGGCTTCCCTTTGTGGGTAGCTAGCTGCCCTTAACATTTTTTTCCTTCATTTCAACCTTGGTGAATATGACAATTATGTGTCTTGGGGTTGCCCTTCTCGAGGAGTATCTTTGTGGTGTTCTCTGTATTTCCTGAATTTGAATATTGGCCTGCCTTGCTACGCTGGGGAAGTTCTCCTGGATAATATCCTGCAGAGTGTTTTCCAGCTTGGTTCCATTCTCCCCGTCACTTTCAGGTACACCAATCAAACGTAGATTTGGTCTTTCCACAAAGTCCCATATTTCTTGGAGGCTTTGTTCATTTCCTTTTAGTCTTTTTTCTCTACACCTCTCTTCTCACTTCATTTCATTCATTTGATCTTCCATCACTGATACCCTTTCTTCCACTTGATCGAATTGGCTACTGACACTTGTGCATGCATCACGTTGTTCTCGTGCCATGGTTTTCAGCTCCATCAGGTCATTTAAGGTCTTCTCTATGCTGTTAATTCAGTTAGCCATTCTTTTAATCTTTTTTCAAGATTTTTAGCTTCCTTGTGATGGGTTAGAACATCCTCCTTTAGCTCGGAGAAGTTTGTTGTTACCAACCTTGTGAAGCCTACTTCTGTCATGTCGTCAAAGACATTCTTTGTACAGCTTTGTTCCTTTGCTCGCAAGGAGCTGTGATCCTTTGGAAGAGAAGAGGCACTCTGGTTTTTAGAATTTTCAGCTTTTCTGCTCTGGTTTCTCCCCATCTTTGTGGTTTTATCTACCTTTTGTCTTTGATGATGGTGACCTACAGATGAGGTTT
Organism: Hylobates moloch; assembly: GCF_009828535.3. Lineage (NCBI taxonomy): Eukaryota > Metazoa > Chordata > Mammalia > Primates > Hylobatidae > Hylobates > Hylobates moloch. The sequence continues at coordinate 518 of NW_026667370.1, read as the reverse complement.
TGGTGTGGATGTCCTTTTTGTTGATGTTGATGCTCTTCCTATCTGTTAGTTTTCCTTTTAACAGTGAGTACCTTCAGCTGCAGGTCTGTTGGAGTTTACTGGAGGTCCACTCCAGACCCTGTTTGCCTAGGTACTACCAGAGGAGGCTGCAGAACAGCAAATATTGCAGAACAGCAAATGTTGCTGCCTGATTGTTCCTCTGGAAGCTTCATCTAAGAGGGGTACCCAGCTGTATGAGGTGTCAGTTGGCCCCTACTGGGCAATGTCTCCCAGTTAGGCTACTCGGGGGTCAGGGACCCACTTGAGAAGGCAGTCTGTGTGTTCTCAGATCTCCAACTCCATGCTGGGAGAACCACTACTCTCTTCAAAGCTGTCAGACAGGGAGGTTTAAGTCTGCAGAAGTTTCTGCTGCCTTTTGTTCACCTATGCCCTGCCCCCAGAGGTGGAGTCTACAGAAGCAGGCAGGCCTCCTTGAGCTGAGGTGGGCTCCACCCAGTTCGAGCTTCCTGGCCACTTTG
>NW_026667369.1:0-1338 GCF_009828535.3 Hylobates moloch | reverse complement strand
TCAAGAGTAGACAGTCGCCTCTAGACTTAAATTAAGAGTGTGTACATAAATTAAGATAAATGTTAGATAAATAGGTGTATAATAGATAGATTATCCAAAATTATTATTCTTATGATTTGATGTTGTCAGTTTTTACCTCTATTTTTCTACATGTTTATCCTTCCAATTTAGTTCAGTACTTCCTGCCCCTTTGATGTCATATATATAAAGAGGAAATGACACATGGTGGCCGGGATGTAGAGAGAGCCACAGGACTTGTGAATAAAATCCACAGGCAAGGATGTGGCGATTCTTTTGCTGTATTGGAGGGAATGCCAAACGCTACGTTTGCTCTGACAAGAGTATGGTAGTTCCTCAAAAAATCCAAATGGTATGGCCATATGCTTCAGCAGTGCCACATCTCAGGATAGCAAAAGAATTGAAAGCAGTGTTGAAAAAATATTTGCACATCCATGTTTGCAGCAGCATTATTGGCAATAGCTAAAACATAGAAGCAATTGAAGTGTCCAACAACAGATGAATGGATAAGCAAAATATGATATACACATACAATGGAATATTATTCAGCCTTAAACATGAGGGAAATATTCTGACATATGTTGCAACTTGGATGAAACTTGAGGATATTATGCCTAGTGAAATAAGTTAGTCAGTGAAGGACAAATACAGTATAATTCCATTTGTATAAGGGACTTAAAGTGGACAGAATCCTAGAGATAGTACAATGATGGTTGCCAGAAGCTGGGGCGGGGGGAAGAAATGGGGAAGTATTGTTTAATGGGTGTAGAGTTTCAGTTTTACAAGATGAAACGAGTTATGGAGATGGATGGTAGGGATGGCTGCACAATGGTGTGACTATAATTAGTACCACTGAACTGTGCACTTAAAGTGGTTAACAGAGTAAATTTTATGTTATGTGTATTTTACCACAATAAAAAAATAAAATACCTTAGGAACATTTTCATGAAAGGGTCCGCATAAAATTCATTTTAATGCATGTGTTTATGCATAGCTTTCTATTTTTCTCTTTTCTATTTATATTCCAAATTAGAATATAATGCTAATCAAGCATAGCGGCTGTGTTTCTTGCTTCCTCTAGTCTGCAGGTAGCATCCAAATGTAATAAACTACTTATTAATGTTGCATCTATTTATTTTCTGCCTTATACCAAGCTTGTGGGATTCTCTTAAATACAACATTGCTGTACTTACACCTATGCAATACCCATTAGCATCGCCTTCCTAAATCAGGGGAAATTGAGCCTTTGTAAGGTGGAGTAACTTACTAAGACACAAAACTCAGCATTAAAGTCTGTATACTTCAATATCCTGCCCTCTT
>NW_026667368.1:0-1338 GCF_009828535.3 Hylobates moloch | reverse complement strand
ATTCTAAAACATGCAAAACTGGAGTCCAGAGGGGGATGTAATACTTCCATGGGAAAGGTCAACCCTAAGCTATATGCAAATGTACCTTCATAGGCTGGTGTGGTGGGCTGATGGCATCTCCCTGGCCAAATGTATGCCCACCTGGAACCTCAGAATGTGACCTTATTTGGAAATAGGGTCTTTACAAATTATGTTAAGGACTTCAGATGATATACTAAATTTTGGATGGATCCCAAGTCCAAAGACTGGTGTCCTCATAAGAGGAGAGGACACAGACACACGTGGAGGTAAGCCATATGATGACAAAGGAGAAGATGAGGGGTGTGTCAGGAGCCACCTGTGTTTGTCCATTTGCATTAATGTAAGGAAATACCTGAGGCTGTGTAAATTACAAAGGAAAGAGGTTGAATTGGCTCACAGTTCTGCAGGCTGTATAGGAAGCATGGCACCAGCATCTGCTTCTGGTGAGGACCTCAGGAAACTTACAATCATAGCAGAAGGTGAAGAGAGAGCAGGTATGCCACATAGCAAGAATGGGAGCAAGAGGCTGAGGGGGGCCCCAGACTTAAACAACAAGACTGTGTGTGAGCTAACTGGGGGAGAATTCACTCATCACCAAGGGGATGATTCTAAATCATTCATGAGGGATCTGCCCCCTTGATCTAATCACCTCCTAGAGGCCCCACCTCCAACACTGGGAATCATATTACAACATGAGATTTGGAGGGGACAAATATATAAACCACATCCTTCCACCCCTGGCCCCCCAAATCTCATATCCTTCTCATATTGCAAAATACAATCATGCCTTCTCAACAGTCCCCCAAAGCCTTACCTCATTCCAGAATCAACCCAAATTTCCCAAGTCCCAAGTCTCCTCTGAAGATGAGTCCCTTCCACCTATCAGCCTATGAAATCAAAGACAAATTGACTCCCAAAATACAATGAGAGTGCAGACATTGGGTAAACATTCCCATTCCACAAGGGAGAAGTTGGCAAAAAGAAAGGATCTGCATGCCCCATACAAGTCAGAAATCCAGCAGGGCGGTTATTAAATCTTAAAGCTCCAAGGTAATCTCATTTGACTGCATGTCCCATATCCAGGGCACACTGGTGCAGGGGGTGGGCTCCCAAGGCCTTGGACAACTCTACCCCTGTGGCTTTGGAGGATGTAGCCCCTGTGGCTTCTCTCACACAATAGAGTTGAGTGCCTGTGGCTTTTCCAGATTCAGGGTGCAAGCTGCCAGTGGATCTACCATTCTGGGGTCTGGAGGACAGTGGCCCCCTTCCCACAGCTCCACTAGGCAGTGCCCTGGTGGGGACATTATATGGGGGTTC
>NW_026667367.1:0-1338 GCF_009828535.3 Hylobates moloch | reverse complement strand
ATTATTGGAAAGGGATCTGGATCCAGACCCCAAGGGAGGGTTCTTGGGTCTCCCGCAAGAAAGAATTCAGGGCAAGTCCATACAGTAAAGTGAAAGCAGGTTTATTAGGAAAGTAAAGAAACAAAAGAATGGCTACTCCATAGACAAAGCAGCCCCTAGGGCTGCTAGTTGGTCATTTTTATGGTTATTTCTTGATTATATGCTACATAAGGGGTAGATTATTCATGCCTCCCTTTTTGAGACCATATAGGGTAAATTCCTGACATTGCCATGGCATTTGCAAACTGTCATGGTGCCGATGAGAGTGTAGTAGTGAGGACAACCAGAGGTCACTCTCTTGCCCATCTTGGTTTTGGTGGGATTTTGCCAGCTTCTTTACTACAATCTGTTTTATCAGCAAGGTCTTTATGACCTGTATCTTGTGCCCACCTCCTATCTCATCATGTGACTTAGAATGCCTTAACCATCTGGGAATGCAGCCCAGTAGGTCTCCGCCTCACTTTACCTCACCCCTCCTCAAGATGGAGTTGCTTTGGTTCAAACACCTCTGACAAAGGTGTCTGGGCAGGACTGCTCTTCATCTAGGGGAGAAGGCTCCAGAGGAGAATTGTTCTTTGCTCTTCCAGCTTCTGGTGGCTCCAGGAGTTCCTTGGCATGGGGTTGTGTGACTCCAGACTCTGTCACCTTCTTTATGTGGCCCTTTCCCCTATGTGTCTCCTCTGTGCCTGTGTCAAATGTTCCACTCTTTTTTGTTATAAAGACACCAGTTATTGGATTTAGGGCCCATCCTAAATTCAGAATAATCTAATCTCGAGATCTTTAATTATATCTTTAAAGACTGTTCCCAAATAAGGTCACATTCACGAGTACTGGGGGCTAAGAAATGAATATACCTTTTTGGGGCCACTGTGCACCCCCACTATAGAGGTTTATGATTGTTCTCTTAACCTGCCACCTCTCCAAAGCCAAACCTTCCTTTTGAGTCCATGTTGTCTCATCTTCCTGAATCTAGGATCTTGTTCTGTTGATAATGTCCATTTTCTCTTTTGTATTTTTTTTCTTTTTTTTTTTGAGATGTACTCTCACTCTCACCAGGCTGGAGTGCGGTGGTGCGATCTCAGCTCACTGCAACCTCCACCTCCCGTGTTCAAGCGATTCTCTTGCCTCAGCCTCCCGAGTAGCTGGGACTACAGGTGTGCACCACCACGCCCAGCTAATTTTTTGTATTTTAAGTAGAGACGGGGTTTCACCATGTTGGTCAGGATGGTCTCAATCTCTTGACCTCATGATCTGCCCACCTCGGCCTCCCAAAGTGCTGGGATTACAGGCATGAGCCAC
>NW_026667366.1:0-1338 GCF_009828535.3 Hylobates moloch | reverse complement strand
ATCACTCAACATTTAAGATATATTTGACTGCTCTTGGAGTTTTATGACATGAAATCCTACACCACCACCACCACACTGTAGATAACATATTATTAATACATGGTTTATACATTATATATTCATTATATATATTTATATAGCTATATGTTATTTATGAATACTTAGTATATTCCACTTCTCTGTAAAATTTCTCCCAGATATTCCAGATTATAAAAAGTAAAAGAAAACACTTACGGCCTCTAAATAATCTGTTGCTACCTTGATGTGTCCTTGTAATATTTAGTACTGACATATACTAATAAACAGAAAATAATGTTCTTTGAAAATTGGCTATCTCTTTAATATCCCCCTTTCTATTTTTCTTCCTCTAGTTTATTGAAAGCACCCCCTAGAACACTCAGAATCCCTGAGGTTGCATTTAAATAAAATGAGGGTGGTGTACTGTATTACTACTCAATTGTTTGTTTTGATGATTCAAGCTAAAAACTTGAATAGTGAAAACAAAAAAGTACTTTGTAACTCGGGTGGTTTGAAGGGTTATCATTGAACCAGATCATGTTTGTAACCCCCAGTAGAGTTTTCTTTATCTAGATATTCAAAAACCATACATTCCTGGACTAGAGCAGAGATTTGGAAGAAAGAGGGTGATGTGGTTTTAGAGAAGAGAGAGTAGATACTAACTGCCTTCTTCATTCAATTTATTTTCTGTCCTGGAAAAGTCAATGCTTCTTCAACTTTGCAATGTCACTTTTCTCCATGAAGATTTGTTTTTTTTTTTTTTAATATGGAAACAAATATTATCACAAGGCTTCTCATTCAAGAACAAAGTTTCTCTAGATTTTTATTGGCAAGATGACACTAGACAGTACATATATGCAAATAGAAATATAAACCAAAGTGTAATTTATTTAAATATAGTCTGGAAATCCATTGTATTTCTACAAAATTCAATCAATACCTTCAAAACACTGATGAAAGTTAAAAGTTGGCCAAAACAGAATACAATAGAAAAAACAGACACAAAATTCCCTTTGTATATACTTCTTCTCTCTCTAGATTCCTCTCATTCTTTTCCTCACCAGATTTGAAATATCCCTTATCTTCCTCCAAATAAAAAAAATACTCCCAAGAAAGGGTCAGATGAAGTTATTCACTTTGGTATGCTAAGAATAAAAAAGTATAGATACAGATATAGATATATATCTTTGGACTCTTTGGACTCTGTAATATATATTTTATATATATATGTATCTTTGGACTCTGTAATCTTTGAAAAGTATCTGAAACTATGAGGAAACTGAGTTGGTATTTTAATTATTACAATAAGCTCATTTTTTC
>NW_026667365.1:0-1338 GCF_009828535.3 Hylobates moloch | reverse complement strand
ATTTTTAATCAAAGTCCAAAAATACATCATTAAATTTATATTTTTTTGAAAGAAAAAACAAAAAATTTTTTAATTTATCCAATGCTCCTTTTAAATTCCTAATGGAAAAATACATTTTATTCATTCATTATATATAATGAATTCATTTTATTGAATGATTAATAAAATGATTTTATTAATGAATGAATAAAATGTATATATGATTGAATAAAATTTAGATATAAATATATTTATATTTATTTTTAATGAATTTTTGGCTAATGTTTTGCTAATTTTATTTTTATTAGTATATATTTTTTTGAGACGGACTCTTTCTCTGTGCCCAGGCTGGAGTGCAGTGGTGCGATCTCGGCTCACTGCAACCTCCGTCTCCTGGGTTCGAGCGATTCTTCTGCCTCAGTTTCCCGAGTAGCTGGGACTACGGGCATTCACCACCATGCCCAGCTAATTTTTGTATTTTTAGTAGTGATGGGGTTTCACTTTATTGGCCAGGCTGGTCTTGAAGTCCTGACCTTGTGATCCACCCATTTCAGCCTCCCAAAGTGCTGAGATTACAGGTGTGAGCCACCGTGCTCGGCCACTGATTTTTTTTTTTTTTTTTTTGAGACAGAGTCTCCCCCTGTTGCCCAGGCTGTGGTGATGTCATTGCAACCCCCAGCTCCCACACTCAAGTGATTCTCGTGCCTCAGCCTTCCGAGTAGTTGGGATTACAGGCATGTGCCACCACAGCCAGCTCATTATTTTTATTTTGAAGTAGAGACAGGATTTCTCTATGTTGGCCAGGCTGGTCTTGAATTCCTGGCCTCAATCGATCTGCCCACCTCAGCCTCCCAAAGTGCTGGGATTACCGGCATGAACCACCATGCCCAACCAAGAGTTAATGCTATTTTTAAAATAAATCCAAAGAGCAAAAATTATCTGACATCAATTGACAAAAGAAAACAGCAGTCTACTATTATACATAATAAAATTTAAGGCAAAATTATTTTATTTGGGATTTTGGATTTCCTTGTGTTTTCTCATCTTACTTAAACCTGCTTCCTTTCCATGCCTGCATTTCTCACCATCACTTTTTCCACTACAAGCTTACTGCTCCAGTTTTTTAAAAAGTCATGGCTCTTCTGTCTTTGTCAGTGTAAAAAGGGGAAATTTTCTAATTCTCATATTTCTTGTATTAGATTCTTTTCATAAGTACATTCTTTTTGAATCCTAAATATTTCGTTGTTAGACGATTGCTCAAAATCAGTTTGCTCATTCATGACTATAGAAAGGTGTAGATTTAAGCCCTGGTTTTTGCAACAGAAAAGCCAGATGGCCCACAGCTTGTCCCAGTTTCTA
>NW_026667364.1:0-1338 GCF_009828535.3 Hylobates moloch | reverse complement strand
ATGTATAGAGACAGTGAGAGAGAGAACAGGAAGGCCTCACCAAGGTGACTTCTGCAGGAAGCTTGTGATGAAGGAGCATCACATGCAAAGGCCTCAAAGCCCAAGGCCTGGTGGGTCTGAAGAACAGCAATGAGGCCACTGTGTCTAGAGCAGAGTGCACATGGGGGAGAAGAGCAATAATGTCGAGGAGGTGACTGGGGCCAATTGTGTAGGACCTACCACTTTAAGGCATTTATGGTTCATATTCTGAATGAGATGAGAACCTACTAGAGAGGTTTAAGCAGAGAAATGACAAGATCTGAGATGTATCTTTAAACTTATATTTGAACAGGATCACACTAGCTGCTCTAACTGAGAACAGATTGTATGGGGGAGAGGGCAAACAAGGGAAACCAGTTAGGAAGCTATAAAATAAGCCAGCTGAGAGAGATGGTTTGGACCAGGGTGGGGGCAATGGGGGTGATAAAAAGCACTTAAATTTAACGTTTGTCAAGATACAGCTGATAGGATTTTCTCTTTTTTGAGACAAAGTCTCTTCAATCTGTCACCCAGGCTGGAGTGTAGTTGCTCGATCTTGGCTCACTGCAACCTCTGACCCCAGGGCCCAAGTGATTCTCCTGCATCAGCCTCCCAAGTAGCTGGGATTACAGGCGCCCACCACCTCGCCTAGCCAATTTTTTGTATTTTTAGTAGAGATGGGATTTTGCCATGTTGGCCAGGTGGGTCTCAAACTCCTGACCTCAGGTCATCCACCCGCCTCGGCCTCTGAAAGTGCTGGGATTACAGGCATGAGCCACCGCTCCCAGCTTTTTTTTTTTTTTTTAAATCAGTTTCTTCCACTATATTATAAGCTTTATGGCACAAAGATGGGGATCTGTCTGGTCCCCCAGTTTCTAGCATCCTGCTGGGCATGAAGGAAACACTTGGTAAATGAATGATGACCTCCAAATTGGGAATGGTCTCTTCTGCTTTTGGCACCCATGTGGCCCATTTTACTTACTTGCTTCTGTGTTAAATCTTTTGTCTCAACTCACCTGGATCTGAGGTTCTCAGATGAATTTCAGGTTTTCGAAGCAACCAGGATGGGAGACCCCCCTGAGACAAACATAAAGAGAACAAAGAAGCATGTAGGTTTTGTTTTGGGGTGTGGTGGGGAAGCTAGGAAGGGAAGGAATTGAATATAGTGCTGGAGATGGCCCTAGAGTGTGCGCAGATGGGAGTAGTCTAGGAGCTGCACAAGGATAACTGGTTCTATCCCTTCTCCAGCTAACTCACCATCTCCCACTCTGCACAGATGTAAGGTCCTGGTCTCAGTATGACCAACAGGTTCGCTAGAGC
>NW_026667363.1:0-1338 GCF_009828535.3 Hylobates moloch | reverse complement strand
GTCTGTAATCCCAGCTACTCGGGAGGCTGAAGCAAGAGAATCACTTGAACCTGGGAGGTGGAGGTTGCAGTGAGCCGAGATTGCGCCATTGCATTCTAGCCTGGGCAACAAGAGCAAAACTCTGACTCCAAAAAAAAAAAAAAAATTACATTTTCGACCAGGCACGGTGGCTCATGTCTGTAATCTCAGCACTTTGGGAGGCCAAAGTAGGCGGATCACCTGAGGTCAGGAGTTTGAGACCAGCCTGGCCAACATGGCAAAACCCCATATCTACTAAAAAAAAATAAGTAGCTCGGCATGGTGGTGGACACCTGTAATCCCAGCTACTTGGGAGGCTAAGGTAGGAGAATCGCTAGAACCTAGGAGGCGGAGGTTGTAGGGAGCTGAGATGGTGCCATTGCACTCCAGTCTGGGCAACAGAGCAAGACTCTGTCTCAAAAAAAAAAAAATTGCATTATCTTTCCTTTTTTTCTTTTTCTTTTCTTGTTTTTAGGCTAGTCAAGTGAAGCAGTGGGAGTAGAGAACGAACCAAGAAATGTGTAGCTGTGGCCAGGTGCGGTGGCTCACGCCTGTAATCCCAGCAGTTTGGGAGGCCGAGGTGGGTGGATCACGAGGTCAGGAGTTCGAGACCAGCCTGGCTAACCCTGTCTCTACTAAAAATACAAAAAATTAGCCAGGCACGGTGGCAGGTGCCTGTAGTCCCAGCCACTCGGGAGGCTGAGGCAGGAAAATGGCGTGAACCCGGGAGGCGGAGTTTGCAGTGAGCAGAGATCATGCCACTGCACTCCAGCCTGGGCGACAGAGCAAGACTCCATCTCAGAAAAAAAAAAAAAAAAAGAAATATGTAGCTGATTGTGATGAAAAGTTGAATTTTATTTTTGTTTACAATGATATACAGAAACTCCCCTCTGTCCCCTTGTTTTGTTTTTTGCTTTGGTCTGTTATCCAGCAACCTTGTTAAATTATCCTACTATTTTTAATAGTTTTCCCGTGTATATTCTTAGTATTCTAGGTGGAGAGTTATACTTTCTATATATAATGATGAATTTGTTTTAACCTTTTAAATCCTTACACTCTTTTTCTTGACTTCTTGCACAGGCTAGGATCTTCAGTTCAATGTTGAATAGAAGCAGTGACAGCAAACATCCTTTTCTCATTCCAGGCATTAATAAGAATATTTCTACTATTTCACTATTAAATATGATGGTTGCTGTAGGCTTCTGGAGATTACTATTATCAGGTTAAGAAATAGATTTTTAGCTGCTTTTTTTTTTGGTTAATTTTCTGCTGTTGTTGTTAATCTTGAAGAAGTATCAAAATTTGTCAATGCCCTTTCTC
>NW_026667362.1:0-1338 GCF_009828535.3 Hylobates moloch | reverse complement strand
TCACGTGTATGTCAGGTGTGTGAGATGTGTGTAAGGTGTGTGGGTGTCTGACGTGTTTGTGAGTGCATGTCAGGTGTGTGTGATGTATGTGTCACATGTGTGTCAGATATGTGAGTTGTGAGGTGTGCATGTCAGGTGTGTGTTATGAGGTGTGTCAGGTGTGTGTGAAGTATGAAATGTTTTGTGGTGTGTATATATGTGTGAGGTGTGCGTGAGGGCTGTTTGTCAGGTGTGTGAGGTATGTGAAATGTTTGATGTGTGTCGGGTCTGAGAGATGTTTCGAGTGTGTCAGGTGTCTGTTGGGGTGACAGGTGTCTGAGTCAGGTGTGTGTCAGGTGTGTGTGAGGAATGTGTGCCACCTGTGTGGGAGGGTGCATGGGGTGCATGTGTCAGGAGTGTGTGTGCCTGGGGTGTGTAGGGGTGTGTGTGTATCTGGGATATATGTGTGAGGGGAGTGTTTGGAGGTGTATGGGGTGTGTGTCAGGGGTTTGTGTGTGGGGATGTCTGTGTCTAGAGTGTGTGTCAAGAGTGTGTGGATCCAGGGTGTGAGTCCAGGGTGTATGTGTGAAGGGTGTGTGTTAGGTGTGTGAGGGTGTGTGTTAGGTGTGTGAGGGTGTGTGTTAGGTGTGTGAGGGGTGTGTCAGGTGTATGGGTCTGGGCGTGTGTGTCTGGTGCATTTGTGAGGTGTGTATCTGGGGTATGTGTGTCTGATGCATGTGTGAGGTGTGTATGGGGTGTGTGTGTCTGGGGCATGTGTCTGAGGTGTGTGTCGGGCGTGTGTGTGGGGTGTGTGTTTGGATGTGTCTGCTGTTCGAGATGTGTGATTCTGGGGTGTGTGTGTGTCAGGTGTTTGGGGTGTGTGAGGGGTGTGTGGGGTGTGTGTGTCGGGCAGGTGTGTGTGTGGGGTGTGTGTGTGTGTGTGAGGTGTGTGTCTGGATGTGTCTGGTGTTTGACGTGTGTGTTTCTGGGGGTTGTCAGATATGTGTCAGGTGTGTGTGTGTCTGAGGTGTGTATGAGATGTGTTTGGATGTCTGGTATTTGACGTGTGTATTACTAGGGGGTGTGTGTCAGGTGTGTGGATGTATCTGCTGTTTGAGGTGTTTCTGGGGTATGTGTGTCAGGTGTGTGTGTCAAATGTGTGCCTGGGGTGTGTATCAGGTGTATGTGTTGTCAGGTGTGTGTCAGGTGTGTGTCACGGGTGTGTGTCAGGTGTGTGTTGGGTGTGTTTGAATGTGGTGTTTGAGGTGTGTGATTCTGGGGGTGTGTCAGGTGTGTGTGTCTGTGGTGTGTGTGAGGTGTGTGTGCCAGGTGTGTGTCGGGTATGTGTGGGGTGTGTGT
>NW_026667361.1:0-1339 GCF_009828535.3 Hylobates moloch | reverse complement strand
GTAGAAAAAAACATGGTTGAATTTTACTTTAGGACTGAATTATAAATGTCTTCATGGTCTCACTATGTTAGGATATTTGAAAGCAACCAGGGATAATAAGCGCTGAAGCCACAAATAGAGCCGATTTTTCTGGTGGTCAGTATGCACTGAGCCTGGGTCAGAGAGTTAGGCAGCGGTGCTTTCGTCAGCATCCTCTCCGAGGCTTCTAAGCTCGGACTAGAATTGCTGGTCTTCACTAAACCACGGCAGGCGGAGAGCCGGGTCACTACTTGGCTAGATTTAATTTCGCCTTCAACATGAGAAATCAGTGTGTCATGTTTCTACACAAAAGGGAAAAGCATTTAAATATTGTATCTATGTGAAGGCCAATTATGTTATCTCATTCTTATGCATTCCTGCTATAAAATATTTGAGGGCAACAATCAGGCATATCATTGGTTCTATTTTTCTTCTCTCATTTTCCAGATTATAAGATTTTTAGTAAAGCCAATCTTTCAGGATTTTGTAGAAATTTCTTTCTTTCTTCTTTCTTTTCTTTCTTTCATTTTTGTTGTTGTTGTTAGTCCCTTGTTTGTAATTTCTGCCTACTTAGTCACACTTTACTTCATTTAAAAACCTAAATTTTACCTAGCACTCTGGGAGGCCAAGGCGGGTGGATTGCCTGAGTTCAGGAGTTCGAGACCAGCCTGGGCAACACGGTGAAGTCCTGTCTTTACTAAAATACAAAAGAAATTAGCCGGGCGTGGCGGCATGCACCTGTAATCCCAGCTACTTGGGAGGCTGAGATGGAAGAATTGCTTGAACCTGGGAGGCGGAGGTTGCAGTGAGCCCAGATTGTGCCACTGCACTCCAGCTAGGGTGACAGAGCAAGACTCTGTCTCTACAAAAAAAAAAACAACAAAAAAACCCCAAAAACTAATAATAATAAATAAATAAATTTTCAATGTTTAATGATACATCATAATTGCACATATTTATGGGAGTACATGTGATATTTTGATACACACACACAATGTTTAATGATCACATGAGGGTTATTGGGATATTCATCACCTCAAGCATTTATTATTTCATTGTGTTAGGAACACTCCAACTTCACTCTTCTAGTTAGTTCGAAATACGCAATAAATTATTGTTACCTGTGGTTACCTTATTGTGATAATGAACACTAGATTTTATTACTTTCATCTAATCATATTTGTACTCATTAACCAACCCCTCTTAATACTTGTTTCTTCACTACCCTTCCCAGTTTATTATAATCATTGTTCTCCTATCTCTGTAAGATCAGTTTTTTTTAGCTCCCACATATGAGTGAAAACAGGAGATACTGGTCTTT
>NW_026667360.1:0-1339 GCF_009828535.3 Hylobates moloch | reverse complement strand
CATTCTTTTACTGACAGCAGAGAGGCAGTCTCTGCAAAGTTGCTTGTTGATGATGACAGACATATTGCCCTCCTTTTACCATGTGGTGGTAAGCAGTGTCATGTCCTGCTTGTTTCTCAGTGATCAGGTTTGCCTGATTTGGACTAAAAAGAGTTCTCTGATTTTTTTTTTTGAGACAGAGTATTGCTGTGTTGATGAGGCTGGAGTGCAGTGGCACAATTTCAGCTCACTGCAACCTCCGACTCCTGGTTTCAAGCGATTCTCCTGCTGCAGCCTCCCAAGTAGCTGGGATTACAGGCGCCCGCCACCACGCCCAGCTAATTTTTGTATGTTTAGTAGAGATGGGGTTTCGCTATGTTGCCGAGGCTGGTCTTGAGCTCCTGACCTCGTGATCCGCCCTCCTCGGCCTCCCAAGGTGTTGGGATTACAGGCGTGAGCCACTGCGCCATGCCAGTTCTGTGATTTTTATTCGTAGTTGGTTCAGTTCCTCATCATTTATCAGAAAGCGTCCTAGGACCTGGAGCCACCAGACTGAAGAGTGTTTACTGTGTGTTGGGCAAAACGTGATCAGGACTTCAGAAGTTTCAATGAGCTGTGAGAAAGACACAGTTGCTTCATGGTGGAGGGAGCTAAAGCTGGACTTGACAGGCCCAGTAGAATTTCCTCAAGTGGATATGAGGGAGATAGGCAGGGAGAGGATATTCCCAGGAGAAGAAATCATCCTGAGATGTTTGCACAAACGGTTTAGGCCAAAAAGAAAGAAAAATTGTGCTGGGAAAGACATGGGGCTGGGGAATTAGGGCACATTCAAGGAAGGAGGAGCAAGCCTGGGTAGTTTACAAACAGGCTTTGTTCCTGTTGAAAGGATCAGGAAAAAAATAGAATAGGTTTTATGATGGGACATGGTGAGAGGCTAAGTGAGGGTCAGAGTTTTGTTTTTTTTTTTTCTTCTGAGATGGAGTCTCGCTCTGTTGCCCAGGCTGGAGGGCAATGGCATGATCTCAGCTCACTGCAACCTTTGCCTCCTGGGTTCAGCCTCCCGAGTAGCTGGGACTACAGGGTGTGCACCACCTTGCCCAGCTAATTTTTTGTATTTTTAGTAGATACGGGGTTTCACCATGTTGGCCAGGCTGGTCTTGAACTCCTGACCTCAAGTGATCCTCCCGTCTTGGCCTCCTAAAGTGCTGGGATTACAGGCGTGAGCCATCGTGCCCGGCCTAGTGTCAGAGGTCTTGAGTGCAGTGTCATTGATTTTGGATTTTATTCTGTAGGTGTTTGGCTTTTTTACTGAGGAAAGAAAAATTCACAGTGCATCTCTTAAGTAATCACTCCCCTGATA
>NW_026667359.1:0-1339 GCF_009828535.3 Hylobates moloch | reverse complement strand
AGCCTCTCCTAGCCGCTCACTTTTCCCTACCCGCCGTTTTGGAACCGCCTCTGGAGTGTCAGGAACACCGGTTCCACAGCCCAACAGGCCTGGTCTCAATAGGTGCACTGCCACTCCCGGGGTATGAGTAGGACAGGCAGCTTCCTCAGCTTTAAGCCCCATTGTCTAGAAAATATGGGGATTACTATGTATTCTGCAATCTTGTTTGCTAACGATGAGAAACAACCCTATGTCTGATTCCTCTCACAGCACCTGGCAGAGTGGGTGCTTGGTGAAGGACAGTTGTAGGTGCCGCTGTGGTCGCCCTCTAACAAGGAAGGCAGAGTCTACTGTAGGAGAGGGGAACCCCACCCAGGACTAGGACCTTCCCCTGCCCACCACCTGCAGCATCTCCAGAAGGTGGTGTTGCTCTGGCCAGAGAACTCCCATCTCCTTGGTGTGGGAGCCCCAGCAATGTGATGAAAGAACAAGGACTTCGGAAGGGCTCATCAAAATTTCGAAGGGCAGGGATAACTTAGCTTGTGGCAATGAATCGTGTCAACAAATCAGAACCACACCAATTTAAAAGAACCAAGCTGAAGCCCAGAACCTGGCCCCCTGCCACTTCCTCCAGAGCCATCTATTTTTAGGTCCTCTTAGGATCCACCCTGTCCCCTCCATACCACTTCTTTCCTCATGTAACCCCTTGCCTGTCTTTTCCAACAGGCCAGAATAGCACACCAAAAAGGGCTGCTTGTGACTGTGAGAATCGGGTCCCTCACACATCCAGCCAGCCATCCCATTTTCTCTGAGCGCCTATACTGCGCCCAGCATGTGCCAGCCCTGGTGGCAAAGCAAGGACGAAAAGACAGACTCCAGGCCCTCAAGGAGCTTAGAGTCTTCATTTGAAAAAGTAGGCAGGTCAAATGTATACTATTTTGCTCATTAAAAACAAAAGAATGCCCCTCATCTTCCCCAATATTATTATTATGTTTTTCTTCCCCCTCCGCCCCACCCCGAGATGGAGTCTCTCTCTAATCCCCCGGGCTGGAGTGCAGTGGTGCGACCTCGGCTCATTGCAACCTCCGCCTCCCGGATTCAAATGATTCTCATGCCTCAGCCTTCTGAGTAGCTGGGATTACAGGCACGCACCACCATGCCCGACTAATTTTTCTATTTTTAGTAGAGACGGGCTTTCACCACGTTGGCCAGGCTGATTGTGAACTCCTGACCTCAGGTGATCCACCTGCCTTGGCCTCCCAAAGTGCTGGAATTACAAGCATAAGCCAGTGCACCCGGACCCCAATATTATTTTTTAACTTTTTAAAGGTATACGTGGTTTGCCCTTGGCAGAAAAAAA
>NW_026667358.1:0-1339 GCF_009828535.3 Hylobates moloch | reverse complement strand
ACAACATACCAGAATCTCTGGGACACATTCAAAGCAGTGTGTAGAGGGAAATTTATAGCACTAAATGCCCACAAGAGAAAGCAGGAAAGATCCAAAATTGACACCCTAACATCACAATTAAAAGAACTAGAAAAGCAAGAGCAAACACATTCAAAAGCTAGCAGAAGGCTAGAAATAACTAAAATCAGAGCAGAACTGAAGGAAATAGAGACACAAAAAACCCTTCAAAAAATTAATGAATCCAGGAGCTGGTTTTTTGAAAAGATCAACAAAATTGATGGACCGCTAGCAAGACTAATAAAGAAGAAAAGAGAGAAGAATCAAATAGATGCAATAAAAAACGAAAAAGGGGATATCACCACCGATCCCACAGAAATACAATCTACCATCAGACAATACTACAAACACCTCTATGCAAATAAACTAGAAAATCTAGAAGAAATGGATAAATTCCTTGACAAATACACCCTCCCAAGACTAAACCAGGAAGAAGTTGAATCTCTGAATAGACCAATAACAGGTTCTGAAATTGTGGCAATAATCAATAGCTTACCAACCAAAAAGAGTCCAGAACCTGACGGATTCACAGCTGAATTCTACCAGAGGTACAAGGAGGAACTGGTACCATTCCTTCTGAAACTATTCCAATCGATAGAAAAAGAGGGAATCCTCCCTAACACATTTTATGAAGCCAGCATCGTCCTGATACCAAAACCTGGCAGAGACATAACCAAAAAAGAGAATTTCAGACCAATATCCTTGATGAACATTGATGCAAAAATCCTCAATAAAATACTGGCAAACCGAATCCAGCAGCACATCAAAAAGCTTATCCACCATGATCAAGTGGGCTTCATCCCTGGGAAGCAAGGCTGGTTCAACATACGCAAATCAATAAATGTAATCCAGCATATAAACAGAACCAAGGACAAAAACCACATGATTATCTCAATAGATGCAGAAAAGGCCTTTGACAAAATTCAACAACCCTTCATGCTAAAAACTCTCAATAAATTAGGTATTGATGGGACGTATCTCAAGATAATAAGAGCTATCTATGACAAACCCACAGCCAATATCATACTGAATGGGCAAAAACTGGAAGCATTCCCTCTGAAAACTGGCACAAGACAGGGATGCCCTCTCTCACCGCTCCTATTCAACATAGTGCTGGAAGTTCTGGCCAGAGCAATCAGGCAGGAGAAGGAAATAAAGGGTATTCAACTAGGAAAAGAGGAAGTCAAATTGTCCCTGTTTGCAGATGACATGATTGTATATCTAGAAAACCCCATTGTCTCAGCCCAAAATCTCCTTAAGCTGATTAGCAACTTCAGCAAAG
>NW_026667357.1:0-1339 GCF_009828535.3 Hylobates moloch | reverse complement strand
AAAGAAATGCAAGCTTTGACTATACTAACCGGCATGCATGTCAGAATCAGGAAAACCATAAGCCCGCCTCTCAAGCCACATCTAGAGTAATGTACTTTGGGAGCTCTGTTTTCAGAAAATTGTCAATATACTGAAGCTTATTGAAAGATGAATAACCGGAAAGATGGAACAGTGGGAACACATACTATAAAAAATATTAGAAAAAAGTCTTGAGTGTCACCCTGCAGCAATTATATACCCAGTTGACAATGAAATGTTTATTTCCTGTTTGTTCATTCATTAATTATTTCTGGTATTGTTTAATCTCCAGTAGGTATTCAAAACTTTGGAAAGGATCAAAGTATCTTCTATGCTCAAAATGCCTCGTACTATCTTCTTACAAGTTATGTAGATATGGCTCTTCTCTTGGTAAAACCACTCTCCCATCTCACCCAGCATCCATCCTTCCCTTAGCAATTACTTCAATGGGAGAAAATTCAGAGTATCAGAGATAAAACAATCCATCAAAGACAGACGGGACTACAGAGACTACAGGCGCCGGCCACCACACCCGGCTAATTTTTTATATTTTTCACCGTGTTAGCCAGGATGGTCTCGATCTCTAGACCTTGTGATCCGCCCTCCTCGGCCTCCCAAATTGCTGGGATTACAGGCGTGAGGCACTGCGCCCAGCCCAGATCTTTGTAAATTTTTTAAAAAGTTGAATAAACAGGCACTTATAATGCAATTTGGTAAGAACACTGATAGAAACATACGTTCCCAGTGACCTAAGGAGCACAAACAGACAGCCCCTTAAACTAGTCTGCGGTGAGATGGGTAGGGAAAAGGTATAGAAAGGATTTCAGAGAATTCAAGAAATCTCATTAAAGTCTTAAAAAACAAATAAAAATTATCTAGGACAAAAGATGGCTGTAGGGAGTGAATGCCGCTGGAAGTGGATAGGAAGCCAAAGCAAAGACAGACGGGGAAAATTGCAGGTGTCCAGCACAGCTGGAGCACAGAATCCAGAGGTCAGAAGAGATGGCAGGCATGAGGTGGAGAAGTCGACAGGGACCAAATCCTCAAAGAGTTCCCAGTGCTTCTCATTCTTCTAGGAAACGAGGGCTTTTTCCAAGGCAGAAATACATACTAGAAAGGCCATGCTGATGTACTATGGGAAATGGGTTAGGCATTAGCAATAATTCAGGAGAAAATCATAAAAACCTGAACGAAGATGGTAGCAGTGAGGATGGGGAGAAAGAGCTTGAGACAGCAACACACTGAGTAAATGAGACTTGATAAGAGACCAAATGTCAGGGTAAGAGAAATAAATAAATGCAAAGGGATCCTGATGTTGATG
>NW_026667356.1:596-1339 GCF_009828535.3 Hylobates moloch | reverse complement strand
CAGAGCAGAACTGAAGGAAATAGAGACACAAAAAACCCTTCAAAAAATTAATGAATCCAGGAGCTGGTTTTTTGAAAAGATCAACAAAATTGATAGACCCCTAGCAAGACTAATAAAGAAGAAAAGAGAGAAGAATCAAATAGACACAATAAAAAATAATAAAGGGGATATCACCACCAATCCCACGGAAATACAATCTACCATCAGAGAATACTACAAACACCTCTATGCAAATCAACTAGAAAATCTAGAAGAAATGGATAAATTCCTCGACAAATACACCCTCTCAAGACTAAACCAGGAATAAGTTGAATCTCTGAATAGACCAATAACAGGCTCTGAAATTGTGGCAATAATCAATGGCTTACCAACCAAAAAGAGTCCAGGACCTGATGGATTCACAGCCGAATTCTACCAGAGGTGCAAGGAGGAACTGGTACCATTCCTTCTGAAATTATTCCAATCAATAGAAAAAGAGGGAATCCTCCCTAACTCATTTTATGAGACCAGCATCATCCTAATACCAAAGCCTGGCAGAGACACAACAAAAAAAGAGAATTTTAGACCAATATCCTTGATGAACATTGATGCAAAAATCCTCAATAAAATACTGGCAAACAGAATCCAGCAGCACATCAAAAAGCTTATCCACCATGATCAAGTGGGCTTCATCCCTGGGATGCAAGGCTGGTTCAACATATGCAAATCAGTAAATGTAATCCAGCATATAAACAGAACCAAAG
>NW_026667356.1:0-568 GCF_009828535.3 Hylobates moloch | reverse complement strand
CAATAAATTAGGTATCAATGGGATGTATCTCAAAATAATAAGAGCTATCTATGACAACCCCATAGCCAATACCATACTGAATGGGCAAAAACTGGAAGCATTCCCTTTGAAAAGGGGCACGAGACAGGGATGCCCCCTCTCACCACTCGTATTCAACATAGTGCTGGAAGTTCTGGCCAGGGCAATTAGGCAGGAGAAGGAAATAAAGGGTATTCAATTAGGAAAAGAGGAAGTCAAATTGTCCCTGTTTGCAGATGACATGATTGTATATCTAGAAAACCCCATCATCTCAGCCCAAAATCTCTTTAAGCTGATAAGCAACTTCAGCAAAGTCTCAGGTTACAAAATCAATGTACAAAAATCACAAGCATTCTTGTACACCAATCACAGACAAACAGAGAGCCAAATCATGAGTGAACTCCCATTCACAATTGCTTCAAAGAGAATAAAATACCCAGGAATCCAACTTACAAGGGATGTGAAGGACCTCTTCAGGGAGAACTACAAACCACTGCTCAATGAAATAAAAGAGGATACAAACAAATGGAAGAACATTCCATGCTCATGG
>NW_026667355.1:0-1340 GCF_009828535.3 Hylobates moloch | reverse complement strand
CAGTGGCGCAATTTCGGCTCACTGCAAGCTCCACCTCCCGGGTTCACGCCATTCTCCTGCCTCAGCCTCTCCGAGTAGCTGGGACTACAGGCGCCCGCCACTACGCCCGGCTAATTTTTTTGTATTTTTAGTAGAGACGGGGTTTCACCGTGGTCTCGATCTCCTGACCTCGTGATCCGCCCGCCTCGGCCTCCCAAAGTGCTGGGATTACAAGCGTGAGCCACCGCGCCCGGCGCCCGGCTAATTTTTTGTATTTTTAGTAGAGACGGGGTTTCACCTTGTTAGCCAGGATGGTCTCGGTCTCCTGACCTCGTGATCTGCCCGCCTCAGCCTCCCAAAGTGCTGGGATTACAGGCGTGAGCCACCGCGCCCGGCCCACGCGGGGCTAATTTTTGTATTTTTAGTAGAGGTGAGGTTTCACTCTGTTGGCTAGGATGGTCTCAAACCTCTGGCCTCAAGCCAGCCTCCTGCCTCTGCCTCCCAAAGTGCTGAGATTACCGGCGTGAGCCACCGCGCCTGGTCTGACTTGGGGTTGAGTCTTAAGGATGGGAAGGAGCTGGGCGCGGTGGCTCACGCCTGTAATCCTAGCACTTCAGGTGGTCGAGGCAGGGGGATCACTTGAGTCCAGGAGACAGAGACCAGCCTGGCCAACATCGTGAGATCCCATCTCTACAAAAAATAGTTAGCTGGGTGTGGTGGTGCACATCTGTAGTCTCAGCTACCTGGGAGGCTGAAGCAGGAGGATCGCTTGAGGCCAGGAGGATCGCTTGAGGCCAGCAGGTTGAGGCTGCAGTGAGCTATGACTGCACCACTGCACTCCAGCCTGGGGGACAGAGCAAGACCATGTCCCATTTTTTAAAAAGGCGGGTTGGAAGAAGGTCAGCAGGGGGACATAAGAGGAGAAAGGTGCTGCCCAGGGGCAGCCAAGGAGGATCCGCCTCGGCCTTGCTCGCAGCCTCCTCTCACCTCCTTCCCTCCACTTCACCCCAGCCCCGGCGCCCCCATCGCAGCTCTCTCGCCTCCACCTCCCCACCTGGGGTCCTCCCTTAGGGCTCTCTCCTCCGCCTCCTCCATCAGTCTGGGGTCCCTCCTCACCATCCTCCCTCCCTGTGAGGGTCTGTCTTCAGATCTTAGTAATTTGGATGTCTCTCTTAGCCTTCAGATCTTTTCCCGCAGGCCCAGCCTGCAGTCCGCCCGTTTCCCCCAGCTCGCTCCGTCGCTCTGCGGGGTCTCCTCCCTCAGTCCGCGGTATCCCCCACTCACCTCGCAGCCACTGTCTCTCCAGAGCTCGTTCGCGCCGGGCGCCGGGGCGGGGCGCGCACACCGGGCGGCGGCGGCGC
>NW_026667354.1:0-1340 GCF_009828535.3 Hylobates moloch | reverse complement strand
AGAAAGAAAGAAAGAAAGAAAGAAAGAAAGAAAGAAAGAAAGAAAGAAGAAAGAAAGAAAGAAAGAAAGAAAGGAAATTACCCCTGGAACTTAATCCCCCTAGGAACTCTAGGAAGCATGTAGAATCTGTAGAACCTCAGAGCTATTGAGACGTTGGGGGAGAGCTGCCCCCATGGCAGGGGAGGGCTGCACCTCCTTGGCACTTGCAGCCTTGGGTCAGGCTCTGCTCCAGCAGCGGTGGCAGTAGCCTGTGTCCCTGGCATAAGAGGCCAGTGCGGGCGTTGGTGGCAGGAGTCAGGGGGAACACCCTGAATGGTCCAGGTGGCAGAGTGGGTGTCAAAGGCAAACACAGCCGACATGAGTGCAGGCAGTGGAAGTGGAGGCAGACTTGGTTCAGCAGGGGAAAGAGCTGAGCTCTGCTCCAGTTTGTGCAGAGGTGGCTGGGCAGACGTTTGAAAGAAAGAACCTGGGAGCTGGGAAGACAGCGGGCACTCGAGTGAACAGCGATGAGGGCTGGGCAGGGTCGGTGCCATCCCGCCAGTTGTGTCTGTGTCTGCAAGTTGGCAATGATCTCAGCTGGGATTCAGTTCACCCACAGAGACAGGGAGACAGAGGCCCTGTCCTTCCCGAGGATTCCATTTCAAAGGAACAACTTTCAGGCCGCTGCCGAGCTGTAGAAGATGCACACACATCTCGAAGGGACCAGGGAGGGATTCATCATGGTAAGCTGTTCTTAAGTTAATTTTCTAAGAAAGAGAGGCCAGGGCTGGTATAATTTGGGTATTTGTTGCCTCCAAAATCTCATGTTAAAAAGTGATCCCTGATGTTGGAAGTGGGGCCTGGTGGGAGGCATTTGGGTCATGGGGGTGGGTCCCTCGTGGCTTGGTGCTGTTCTTGCAGTAGGAGTGAGTGCTTGTGCGATCTGGTTGGGTAACTGTGTGGCCCCTCCCCTCTCACTCTCTTGCTCCTGTTTTCATCATGTGACAGACATGCCTGCTCCCTCTTCGCCTTCTGCCATGAGTTAAAGTTCCCTGAGGCAGCTGGCTGCCGAGGCTCATGACTGTAATCCCAGCACTTTGGGAGGCCGAGGCAGGTGGATCATGAGGTCTGGAGATCGAGACCATCCTGGCCAACATGGTGAAACCCTGTCTCTACTAAAATACAAAAAAATTAGCCAGGCATGGTGGCGCATGCCGGCAGTCCCAGCATCTCAGGAGGCTGAGGCAGGGGAATCGCTTGAACCTGGGAGGCGGAGGTTGCAGTGAGCCGAGATCCTACCACTGCACTCCAGCCTAGCAACAGAGCAAGACTCCACCTCAAAAAAAAAAAAAAAAAAAAAA
>NW_026667353.1:0-1340 GCF_009828535.3 Hylobates moloch | reverse complement strand
CCCCTAGGGTCTCACCTTCTACTCCTAAAGGGCTTTTCAAAGTATTTTCCTATACAGAAAAGCCTCCTCCTCCATAGTAATTCTAGAAACTTCTATGATGATAGCTAAAGTTTAATATGGCTGCAGTTCTCACTATAGCTCCTCTTATATAGCCACAAGGATAGTATTAACCCCTTTTACAAGAAGGAAACTTCCAATTATCTATTGCTGCATGACTAACAACCCAAAACTTAGTGGCTTAGAACAACAACCATTTTATTATATCTCTCTTCAAATGGCATATCCACATGGCTAGCTTGGGCTTCCTCACAGCAGAGCATTCTCAAACTAGTTCACTTTTGACAAAGTGGACTCCTAGAGAAAGTATTCAAAGTGACAGGAAGTGGAAGCTGCCAGTCTCTTAAGATCTGAGCCTTAAATGTCACTGGTGCCATATTCTACTGGTCAAAGTAGTCACAGAGGCTTCCAGATTCAAGGGGATGTGTGGTCATCTTTATTTTACCATAGTCTGCCCACTGGCTACAAATTAATCACATTACTCCTACATGAAAATTACCCTCTTGCTTCATACTCACCAACCACCCCTCTCCCCACACACACCCCTCTTCAACACACACACATTTTGTCCCATTACAGAATCAGACTCAGGCTTGAGATCTAGGTTTTTTGTTTTGTTTGTTTTTTGATGGAGTCTCACTCTGTCACCCAGGCTGGAGTGCAGTGGCGTAATCTTGGCTCACTGCAACCTCCCTGCCCCGGGTTCAAGTGATTCTCCTGACTCAGCCTCCCAAGTAGCTAGGATTACAGGTGCATGCCACCACACCCACCTGATTTTTGTGTTTTTATTACAGACAGGGTTTCACCATGTTGGCCAGGCTGGCCTTGAACTCCTGACCTCAAGTGATCTGTCCACCTTGACCTCCCAAAGTGCTGGGATTACAGGAGTGAGCCACTGTGCCCTGGCTGAGATCTAGGTTTCTGATGGATAGAGAACTATCTACAAAAAGAGCTTAAGACAGCTTGGTGTTCCAAAATTTAAGGAAAAAGTGTTTCAAGAAGAGAGTGATCAATAGGGTCAAAGATCAAGTACGTGGAACTGCAAAGAGGAGAGCCTGAGATGTGGCCAACAGAAAGCTTGTGTTCCCTACTTTCCTTCCTTCACTATGGGTGGTTATGCCAGAGGCAGACATCTTATCTGTTTCTTTTTTATATATAATTTTCTTTTTCTGATTATATAAAACTTGTTTCTGAAATTTGGAAAATATGGAAAATTATTTAAAAGAAGAAATAATGCATAGACAATCATTAAAACTTTTTTAGAATGAATTTCTCTATTTATA
>NW_026667352.1:0-1340 GCF_009828535.3 Hylobates moloch | reverse complement strand
CCCCTAGGGTCTCACCTTCTACTCCTAAAGGGCTTTTCAAAGTATTTTCCTATACAGAAAAGCCTCCTCCTCCATAGTAATTCTAGAAACTTCTATGATGATAGCTAAAGTTTAATATGGCTGCAGTTCTCACTATAGCTCCTCTTATATAGCCACAAGGATAGTATTAACCCCTTTTACAAGAAGGAAACTTCCAATTATCTATTGCTGCATGACTAACAACCCAAAACTTAGTGGCTTAGAACAACAACCATTTTATTATATCTCTCTTCAAATGGCATATCCACACGGCTAGCTTGGGCTTCCTCACAGCAGAGCATTCTCAAACTAGTTCACTTTTGACAAAGTGGACTCCTAGAGAAAGTATTCAAAGTGACAGGAAGTGGAAGCTGCCAGTCTCTTAAGATCTGAGCCTTAAATGTCACTGGTGCCATATTCTACTGGTCAAAGTAGTCACAGAGGCTTCCAGATTCAAGGGGATGTGTGGTCATCTTTATTTTACCATAGTCTGCCCACTGGCTACAAATTAATCACATTACTCCTACATGAAAATTACCCTCTTGCTTCATACTCACCAACCACCCCTCTCCCCACACACACCCCTCTTCAACACACACACGTTTTGTCCCATTACAGAATCAGACTCAGGCTTGAGATCTAGGTTTTTTGTTTTGTTTGTTTTTTGATGGAGTCTCACTCTGTCACCCAGGCTGGAGTGCAGTGGCGTAATCTTGGCTCACTGCAACCTCCCTGCCCCGGGTTCAAGTGATTCTCCTGACTCAGCCTCCCAAGTAGCTAGGATTACATGTGCATGCCACCACACCCACCTGATTTTTGTGTTTTTATTACAGACAGGGTTTCACCATGTTGGCCAGGCTGGCCTTGAACTCCTGACCTCAAGTGATCTGTCCACCTTGACCTCCCAAAGTGCTGGGATTACAGGAGTGAGCCACTGTGCCCTGGCTGAGATCTAGGTTTCTGATGGATAGAGAACTATCTACAAAAAGAGCTTAAGACAGCTTGGTGTTCCAAAATTTAAGGAAAAAGTGTTTCAAGAAGAGAGTGATCAATAGGGTCAAAGATCAAGTACGTGGAACTGCAAAGAGGAGAGCCTGAGATGTGGCCAACAGAAAGCTTGTGTTCCCTACTTTCCTTCCTTCACTATGGGTGGTTATGCCAGAGGCAGACATCTTATCTGTTTCTTTTTTATATATAATTTTCTTTTTCTGATTATATAAAACTTGTTTCTGAAATTTGGAAAATATGGAAAATTATTTAAAAGAAGAAATAATGCATAGACAATCATTAAAACTTTTTTAGAATGAATTTCTCTATTTATA
>NW_026667351.1:0-1340 GCF_009828535.3 Hylobates moloch | reverse complement strand
GAGCGACTGGCCCCCTTGCAGAGGGCCGAGCGACGTGGAATCCAAAAATCACGCTTCAGTCGTCCTGAGTATGGCTCCTCTGTGGTCCGGGCTGTGGGCCTGGCACTCCGCTGCAGGGCTCGGCCTGGCCTGGGGATGTGTGGTCTGTAAACCACGAGGGTGAAAACCCGACGGCAACCCGAGCGAGTCCCCCGTCTTTTCTCTACGAGGAAACCGCCCAGTCCTTGGGAGACCAAACCGGGACGAACGGGTGACCCGCCTGCCGGATGCCGCGGCGGCGGGCGATGGTGGGCCCAGCCCTCAGCCCCCGCCGGGCGCTTGCCGTTTTCCCGGAGCGCGGGGGTCCTGTTGCTCCAGGAGGCCCGAGACCGCTTTTTCTCTCTGCCTTCCTCCCTCTGTCCCGTGCACCCTCCCGCCCTCCCTCTGTCCTGCGGTGGTTCTGTTGTCATTCCCTCCATTCCTCACTGCCTCCCTCTCTCCCTCTGTCTCTCTCTCCCTCCCTTCCAACGTCCCTCCGCCCATCCTTCCGTCCCTCTAGGTCTCCCGTTCCTCTCTACATCTGAACCTGCCTTCCCTCCGGTCTGGAAGGGTCAGCATCCCCGGTGTGCCTGGGGTCTGTGGTCTGCGTTTAGCCGCCAGGCGCTCCATGGTGGCAACTAGGAGGCTGCAGAGGCACGGGTGGGCGAGCGACGGCGGAACGGAGGCCAAGAGGGGGCGAGCCCCTGGAGGGAAAGAAGGCCTGTAGGCTGCCCTGGCCCAGTGTTTCGCGGGACGTGTCTCTCCACCCAGCCCGGGGGAGGACGCATATTGCCGGGGTGGGGGCGGGGGGTAGCTGGTGGTCGGGCGGGGTTGGGGTGGTGGTAAGGCAAGAGAGCTCTGCCCGGGCTGCTCCCAGAGGAGGCCAAGTTGCTGCCCGCATACACGGTCGTGCGTGGTGGACGGCCCACCTTCTGGTGCCTGGGCTGGCTCCAACTCCGGGATCCCCAGGATGCCCAGGAAAGAATGGCAGTTCTCCGTTGTGCGGAGTCTCTCACCAGGACCAGAACTAGAAGGCAGGAATCCCAGGCGGGTCAGCCCGGAGGGAAGACACGCCCCTACTTGCCCAGCCCGGGGTTCCCCACGAAAGAGAGGCCACCGCCCTGCCCCGACCCCTTCCCCACCCCGCGTCCTAAAGCTCCTCCAGCAGAGCCCGGTATTCTTCCTCGCTGAGGGGTGGTTCCAGCCAGGCGGGATCTTCCAAGTCCTTCAGCTCCCCGGGGCCTCGGTTTCTAGGAAATGTTGCGCCTGCTGCAGAAACTCTGGGCACGCCAGGAGCTCATCCAGCAGCAGGCCGGTGGGGA
>NW_026667350.1:0-1340 GCF_009828535.3 Hylobates moloch | reverse complement strand
GCATCTGGATCACATTGATATGAGAGATGGGTTCCCGTGGTCTTGGGCAACTCCGCCCCTGTGGCTCTGCAGGGTACAGCCTCCCTCCTGGCTGCCTTCACAGACTGTTGTTGAGTGTCTGTGGCTTTTCCAGGCACACGTTGCAAGCTGTTGGTGGATCTACCACTTTGGGATCTGGAGGATGGTGACTCTCTTTTCACAGCTCCACTAGGTGGTGGCCCAGTAGAGACTCTGTGTGGGACCTCTAACCCCACATTTTCCTTCTGCACTGCCCTAGCAGAGGTTCTCCATGAGGGCCCCACCCCTGCAGCAAACTCCTACCTGGGCATCCAGGTGTTTCCATACCTCCTCTGAAATCCAGGCAGGGGTTCCCAAACCTCAATTCTTGACTTCTGTGCACTTACAGGCCCAACACCATGTGGAAGCTGCCAAGATTTGAGTCTTGTGCTCTCTGAAGCCATGGCCCAAGCTGTACTTTGGCCCCTTTTAGTCACAGTCCCTAGGCTGCACACAGCACAGAGACCCTGGGCCTGGCTTATGAAACCATTTTTTCCTCCTAGGCCTCTGGGCTTGTGATGGGAGGGCTGCTATGAAAATCTCTGACATGCCCTGGAGACGTTTTCCCCATTGTCTTGGGGATTAATATTCAGCTCCTCATTACTTTCTGCAGCCGGCTTGAATTTCTCCTCAGAAAATTGGTTTTTCTTTTCTATCACATTGTCAGGCTGCAAATTTTCTGAACTTTTATGCTCTACTTCCCTTATAAAACTGAATGCCTTTAACGGCACCCAAGTCACATCTTGAATGCTTTGCTGCTTAGAAATTTCTTCTGCCACATACCCTAAGTCATCTCTCTCAAGTTCAAGGTTCCACAAATCTCTAGGGCCAGGGCAAAATGCCACCAGTCACTTTGCTAAAACATACCAAGAGTCATATTTACTCCAGTTCCCAACAAGTTCCTCATCTCCTTCTGAGACCACCTCAGCCTAGACTTTATTTTTCATATCACTATCAGCATTTTTGTCAAAGCCATTTGATAGTCTCTAGGAAGTTCCAAACTTTCCCACATTTTCCTGTCTTCTTCTGAGCCCTCCAAACTGTTCCAACCTCTGCCTGTTAACCAGTTCCAAAGTCACTTCCACGTTTTTGGGTATCTTTTCAGCAGCACCCCACTCTTGGTATCAATTTACTGTATTAGTCTGTTTTCACACTGCTGATAAAGACATATCCAAGACTGGGCAATTTACAAAAGAAAGAGGTTTAATTGGACTCACAGTTCCACATGGCTGGAGAAGCCTCACAATCATGGCGGAAGGCAAGGAGGAGCAAGTCACATCTTA
>NW_026667349.1:0-1340 GCF_009828535.3 Hylobates moloch | reverse complement strand
GCATCTGGATCACATTGATATGAGAGATGGGTTCCCGTGGTCTTGGGCAACTCCGCCCCTGTGGCTCTGCAGGGTACAGCCTCCCTCCTGGCTGCCTTCACAGACTGTTGTTGAGTGTCTGTGGCTTTTCCAAGCACACGTTGCAAGCTGTTGGTGGATCTACCACTTTGGGATCTGGAGGACGGTGACTCTCTTTTCACAGCTCCACTAGGTGGTGGCCCAGTAGAGACTCTGTGTGGGACCTCTAACCACACATTTTCCTTCTGCACTGCCCTAGCAGAGGTTCTCCATGAGGGCCCCACCCCTGCAGCAAACTCCTACCTGGGCATCCAGGTGTTTCCATACCTCCTCTGAAATCCAGGCAGGGGTTCCCAAACCTCAATTCTTGACTTCTGTGCACTTACAGGCCCAATACCATGTGGAAGCTGCCAAGATTTGAGTCTTGTGCCCTCTGAAGCCATGGCCCAAGCTGTACTTTGGCCACTTTTAGTCACAGTCCCTAGGCTGCACACAGCACAGAGACCCTGGGCCTGGCTTGTGAAACCATTTTTTCCTCCTAGGCCTCTGGGCTTGTGATGGGAGGGCTGCTATGAAAACCTCTGACATGCCCTGGAGACGTTTTCCCCATTGTCTTGGGGATTAATATTCAGCTCCTCATTACTTTCTGCAGCCGGCTTGAATTTCTCCTCAGAAAATGGGTTTTTCTTTTCTATCACATTGTCAGGCTGCAAATTTTCTGAACTTTTATGCTCTACTTCCCTTATAAAACTGAATGCCTTTAACAGCACCCAAGTCACATCTTGAATGCTTTGCTGCTTAGAAATTTCTTCTGCCACATACCCTAAGTCATCTCTCTCAAGTTCAAGGTTCCACAAATCTCTAGGGCCAGGGCAAAATGCCACCAGTCACTTTGCTAAAACATACCAAGAGTCATATTTACTCCAGTTCCCAACAAGTTCCTCATCTCCTTCTGAGACCACCTCAGCCTAGACTTTATTTTTCATATCACTATCAGCATTTTTGTCAAAGCCATTTGATAGTCTCTAGGAAGTTCCAAACTTTCCCACATTTTCCTGTCTTCTTCTGAGCCCTCCAAACTGTTCCAACCTCTGCCTGTTAACCAGTTCCAAAGTCACTTCCACGTTTTTGGGTATCTTTTCAGCAGCACCCCACTCTTGGTATCAATTTACTGTATTAGTCTGTTTTCACACTGCTGATAAAGACATATCCAAGACTGGGCAATTTACAAAAGAAAGAGGTTTAATTGGACTCACAGTTCCACATGGCTGGAGAAGCCTCACAATCATGGCGGAAGGCAAGGAGGAGCAAGTCACATCTTA
>NW_026667348.1:0-1340 GCF_009828535.3 Hylobates moloch | reverse complement strand
AAGGCCTTTTCTGCATCTAGTGAGATAATCACGTGGTTTTTGTCTTTAGTTCTGTTTATATGCTGGATTACATTTATTGATTTGCGTATGTTGAAGCAGCCTTGCATCCCAGGAATGAAACCCACTTGATCATGGTCGATAAGCTTTTTAATGTGCTGCTGGATTCGGTTTGCTAGTATTTTATTGAGGATTTTTGCATCCAGTGTTCATCAAGGATATTGGTCTAAAATTCTCTGTTTTGCTTGTGTCTCTGCCCGGCTTTGGTATCAGGATGATGCTGGCCTCATAAAATGAGTTAGGGAGGATTCCCTCTTTTTCTATTGATTGGAATAGTTTCAGAAAGAGTGGTACCAGTTCCTCCTTGTACCTCTGGTAGAATTTGGCTGTGAAGTCATCTGGTCCTGGACTTTTTTTTGTTTGGTAAGCTATTGATTATTGACACAATTTCAGAGCCTGTTATTGGTCTATTCAGAGATTCACCTTCTTCCTGGTTTGGTCTTGGGAGGGTGTATGTGTCCAGGAATTTGTCCATTGTAGATTTTCTAGTTTATTTGTGTAGAGGTGTTTGTAGTATTCTCTGATGGTAGTTTGTATTTCTTTGGGATTGCTGGTGATATCCCCTTTATCATTTTTTATTGCATCTGTTTGATTCTTCTCTCTTTCTTCTTTATTAGTCTTGCTAGTGGTCTATCAATTTTGTTGATCTTTACTAAAAACCAGCTCCTGGATTCATTAATTTTTTGAAGGGTTTTTTGTGTCTCTATTTCCTTCAGTTCCGCTCTGATTTTAGTTATTTCTTTCCTTCTGCTAGCTTTTGAATGTGTTTGCTCTTGCTTCTCTAGATCTTTTAATTGTGATGTTAGGGTGTCAATTTTGGATCTTTCCTGCTTTCTCTTGTGGGCATTTAGTGCTATAAATTTCCCTCTACACACTGCTTTGAATGTATCCCAGAGATTCTGGTATGTTGTGTCTTTGTTCTCGTTGGTTTCAAAGAACATCTTTATTTCTGTCTTCATTTCGTTATGTACCCAGTAGTCATTCAGGAGCAGGTTGTTCAGTTTCCCTGTAGTTGAGTGGTTTTGAGTGAGTTTCTTAATCCTGAGTTCTAGTTTGATTGCACTGTGGTCTGAGAGACAGTTTGTTATAATTTCTGTTCTTTTGCATTTGCTGAGGAGAGCTTTACTTCCAACTATGTAGTCAATTTTGGAATAGGTGTGGTGTGGTGCTGAAAAGAATGTATATTCTGTTGATTTGGGGTGGAGAGTTCTGTAGATGTATATTAGGTCTTCTTGGTGCAGAGCTGAGTTCAATTCCT
The DNA here is from genome assembly GCF_009828535.3 of Hylobates moloch. Classification (NCBI taxonomy): domain Eukaryota; kingdom Metazoa; phylum Chordata; class Mammalia; order Primates; family Hylobatidae; genus Hylobates; species Hylobates moloch. The sequence goes on along the minus strand of NW_026667348.1, from coordinate 25 downwards.
GGGCATCCTTGTTAACTTTCTGTCT
>NW_026667347.1:0-1340 GCF_009828535.3 Hylobates moloch | reverse complement strand
AGTCCCACCAACAGTGTAAAAGTGTTCCTATTTCTCCACATCCTCTCCAGCACCTGTTGTTTCCTGATTTTTTAATGATGGCCATTCTAACTGGTGTGAGATGGTATCTCACTGTGGTTTTGATTTGCATTTCTCTGATGGCCAGTGATGATGAGCATTTCTTCATGTGTTTTCTGGCCTCATAAATGTCTTCTTTTGAGAAGTGTCTGTTCATGTCCTCTGCCCACTTTTTGATGGGGTTGTTTGTTTTTTTCTTGTAAATTTGTTTGAGTTCATTGTAGATTCTGGATATTAGCCCTTTGTCAGATGAGTAGGTTGCAAAAATTTTCTCCCATTCTGTAGGTTGCCTGTTCATTCTGATGATAGTTTCTTTTGCTGTGCAGAAGCTCTTTAGTTTAATGAGATCCCATTTGTCGATTTTGGCTTTTGTTGCCATTGCTTTTGGTGTTTTAGACATGAAGTCCTTGCCCACGCCTATGTCCTGAATGGTATTGCCTAGGTTTTCTTGTAGGATTTTAATGGTTTTAGGTCTAACATATAAGTCTTTAATCCATCTTGAATTAATTTTTGTATAAGGTGTAAGGAAGGGATCCAGTTGCAGCTTTCTACATATGGCTAGCCAGTTTTCCCAGCACCATTTATTAAATAGGGAATCCTTTCCCCATTTCTTGTTTTTGTCAGGTTTGTCAAAGATCAGATAGTTGTAGCTATGCGGCATCATTTCTGAGGGCTCTGTTCTGTTCCATTGATCTATGTCTCTGTTGTGGTACCAGTACCATGCTGTTTTGGTTACTGTAGCCTTGTAGTATAGTTTAAAGTCAGGTAGCGTGATGCCTCCAGCTTTGTTCTTTTGGCTTAGGATTGACTTGGCGATGCGGGCTCTTTTTTGATGCCATATGAACTTTAAAGTAGTTTTTTCCAATTCTGTGAAGAAAGTCCTTGGTAGCTTGATGGGGATGGCATTGAATCTATAAATTACCTTGGGCAGTATGGCCATTTTCATGATATTGATTCTTCCAACCCATGAGCATGGAATGTTATTCCATTTGTTTGTATCCTCTTTGATTTCATTGAGCAGTGGTTTGTAGTTCTCCTTGAAGAGGTCCTTCACATCCCTTGTAAGTTGGATTCCTAGGTATTTTATTCTCTTTGAAGCAATTGTGAATGGGAGTTCACTCATGATTTGGCTCTCTGTTTGTCTGTTATTGGTGTACAAGAATGCTTGTGATTTTTGTACATTAATTTTGTATCCTGAGACTTTGCTGAGGTTGCTAATCAGCTTAAGGAGATTTGGGGCTGAGACAATGGGGTTTTCTAGATATACAATCATGTCATCTGCA
>NW_026667346.1:875-1340 GCF_009828535.3 Hylobates moloch | reverse complement strand
TTTGGTCTATTCAGGGATTCAACTTCTTCCTGGTTTAGTCTTGGGAGGGTGTATGTGTCCAGGAATTTATCCATTTCTTCTAGATTTTCTAGTTTATTTGCGTAGAGGTGTTTTATAGTATTCTCTTATGGTAGTTTGTATTTCTGTGGGATCGGTGGTGATATCACCTTTTTCATTTTTTATTGCGTCTATTTGATTCTTCTCCTTTATTAGTCTTGCTAGCGGTCTATCAATTTTGTTGATCTTTTCAAAAACCCAGCTCCTGGATTCATTGATTTTTTTGAAGTGTTTTTTTGTGTGTCTGTCTCCTTCAGTTCTGCTCTGATCTTAATTATTTCTTGCCTTCTGCTAGCTTTTGAATGTGTTTGCTCTTGCTTCTCTAGTTCTTTTAATTGTGATGTTAAGGTGTCAATTTTAGATCTTTCCTGCTTTCTCTTGTGGGCATTTATAGCACTAAATGCCCAC
>NW_026667346.1:0-775 GCF_009828535.3 Hylobates moloch | reverse complement strand
TTTCGTTATGTACCCAGTAGTCATTCAGGAGCAGATTGTTCAGTTTCCATGTAGTTGAGCGGTTTTGAGTGAGTTTCTTAATCCTGAGTACTAGTTTGATTGCACTGTGGTCGGAGAGACAGTTTGTTATAATTTCTGTTCTTTTACATTTGCTGAGGACAGCTTTACTTCCAACTGTGAGGTCAATTTTGGAATAGGTGTGGTGTGGTGCTAAAAAAATCTATAATCTGTTGATTTAGGGTGGAGAGTTCTGTAGATTTCTATTAGGTCCACTTGGTGCAGAGCTGAGTTCAATTCCTGGGTATCCTTGTTAACTTTCTGTCTTGTTGATCTGTCTAATGTTGACAGTGGGGTGTTAAAGTCTCCCATTATTATTGTGTGGGAGTCTAAGTCTCTTTGTAGGTCACTCAGGACTTGCTTTATGAATCTGGGTGCTCCTGTATTGGGTGCATATATATTTAGGATAGTTAGCTCTTCTTTTTGAAGGGATCCCTTTACCATTACGTAATGGCGTTCTTTGTCTTGTGATCTTTGTTGGTTTAAAGTCTGTTTTATCAGAGACTAGGATTGCAACCTCTGCCTTTTTTTGTTTTCCATTTGCTTGGTAGATCTTCCTACATCCTTTTATTTTGAGCCTTTGTGTGTCTCTGCACGTGAGATGGGTTTCCTAAATACAGCACACTGATGGGTCTTGACTCCTTATCCAATTTGCCAGTCTGTGTCTTTTAATGGGAGCATTTAGTCCATTTACATTTAAAGTTAATATTGTTATGTG
>NW_026667345.1:0-1340 GCF_009828535.3 Hylobates moloch | reverse complement strand
TGCCCAGGCTGGAGTGCAATGGCGTGATCTCGGCTCACTGCAACCTCCGCCTCCCGGGTTCAAGTGATTCTCCTGCCTCAGCCTTCCTGAGTAGCTGGGATTACAAGCATGTGCCACCGTGCTGGCTAATTTTGTATTTTTAGTAGAGACAGGGATTGTCCATGTTGGTGAGGCTGGTCTCGAACTCCCAACCTCAGGTGATCTGCCCTCCTCGGCCTCCCAAAGTGCTGGGATTACAGGCTTGAGCCACCACGCCTGGCGAGAAAAGGATTTCTCGTCAGAGTAGAACAGTCTGCAGTAATGCAGGGTTTGTGTAACAAATAGTTTGATAGTATTTCATACTACTGACTAGCAGATAAGACAATCTTACCTGCCATTTTGCCCTGGAAGGTCACAGCATACACCTATTTTCTGGGACAGATGTTTTACCCTTTTTCCTTCTCAAAAGTATTCTGGTTTGTATAATAACTTGTAAATTTTCAGAAGAGATTAGAGGTTTACTGTGTGCTTATTGGCAAGACTTTCTTTCCTTCTATACTAATAAAGTAACATAATGCACATAAGTGGGTACTGAAATATTTGTTATATTGGGTATGGCAGGCTGGGCGGCGTGGCTCATACCTGTAATCCCAGCACTTTGGGAGGCTGAGGTAGGAGGATTGCTTGAGTCCAGGAGTTCAAGACCAGTCTGGGCAACATAGTGACACCCCATGTCTTAAAATTTAAATAAAAAAAAAATATTGGCTGTGGGAAATGTAAATTTATAGGGCAGAAAGTTGCAGTTGAGCAAGATAATGAAAATAGGATTATTTTTGCCTTTTGAGTTGGAGGAAGAAAAAAAATAGGAGGGCAGTGACTGAGTAAAATTAAGATACATTTATATACAAGGTTGCATGAAAGATTTTTTTTTTTTCTTTGACCAGCAGGCAAGAAGAAAACAATGTCTAGAAACATGGACTCTGGGGCCAGCCTGCCGGGGTCTAAATCTCTGCTGAGACTGAGCCACTTTTTGTTTAATCTCTCTCTGTTTCCTTATCTGTAAATTGAGGACAATAATATAGGAGGGTAATATTAATATCTATCTCGTAGGGATGTTAACAAGATTGACAGAATAAAACATATAGAGTTGTAGGCTGGGCGTGGTAGCTCACACCTATAATACTAGCACTTAGGGAGGCAGACAGGAGGACTGATTGAGGCCAGGAGTTCAAGACCCAACCAGGGCCAGGTGCGATGGCTCATGCCTGTAATCCCAGCACTTTGGGAGACCAAGGCTGGTGGATCACTTGAGATCAGGAGTTTGAGACCAGCCTGGCCAACATGGCAAAACCCTGTCTCTA
>NW_026667344.1:0-1340 GCF_009828535.3 Hylobates moloch | reverse complement strand
TCATGATGGGATCACAGGGCAGAGAGCAATTCATTTTACTCCAGGGACTGGGGCCCCGGGGGTTGAGGAGCTGTCTCTGCAGCGTTTCTAGAAGTGGCCAGATCGCCTCTGAGGTTAGAGAAGGGGACCCCTTTCACTTTTCCTGAATCAGCAATCCTAGCCTCCACTGAGGAGCTCTCTGCTGCTCAGAACCCCAAAAGGGAGATTCAAAAGATCCTGGAGTTTGTGGGGCGCTCTCTGCCAGAGGAGACTATTGACCTCATGGTGCAGCACACGTCGTTCAAGGAGATGAAGAAGAACCCTATGACCAACTACAGCACTGTCCCCCGGGAGTTCATGGACCACAGCATCTCCCCCTTCATGAGGAAAGGTGGGCGCCGGCCAGCACGGGGGTTTGGGGTGGGTGGGAGCAGCAGGTGGAGCCTCCCCATAGGCACTCGGGGCCTCCCCTGGGATGAGACTCCAGCTTTGCTCTCTGCCTTCCTCCCCCAGGCATGGCTGGGGACTGGAAGACCACCTTCACCGTGGCGCAGATTGAGCGCTTCGATGCGGACTATGCGGAGAAGATGGCAGGCTGCAGCCTCAGCTTCCGCTCTGAGCTGTGAGAGGGGCTCCTGGGGTCACTGCAGAGGGAGTGTGTGAATCAAGCCTGACCAAGCGGCTCAAGAATAAAATATGAATTGAGGGCCAGGGACAGTAGGTCATGTCTGTAATCCCAGCAGTTTGGGAGGTTGAGGTGGGAGGATCATTTGAGCTCAGGAGTTCAAGACCAACCTGGGCAATATAGTGAGATTCTGTTGAAAAAAAATAAAATAAAATCAATTTTTAAAAAGAGAATAAAATATGACTTATGGGCCAGGCAGGGTGGCTCATGCCTGTAATCCCAGCAATTTGAGAAGTTGAGGCCAGAGGATCACTGGAGGACCGGAGGTTGGAAACAGCCTGGTCAACATTATAAGATGTCATCCCTACAAAAATTTGAGAAAATTATCTGCAAGTGGTGGTGGCACCTGTAGTCCCAGCTACTTGGCAAGTGAAGGCAGGAGGATCGCCTGAGCCAGGGAGGTTGTGGCTGCAATTGGCTGTGACTGGGCTAATCCACTCAAGCCTGAGGGACAGAGCGAACCTTGCTTGAGAAATAAATAAAATATAATATAATTAAAATAAATTTTGATTCAGGACCAGTCTGGCCAACATGGTAAAACCCCGTCTCTACTAAAAAAAAAAAAAAAAAAAAAAAATTAGCCGGTCATGGTGGCAGGCACCTGTAACCTCAGCTACTCTGGAGGCTGAGGCAGGAGAATCACTTGAACCCAGGGACGGATGTTGCAGTGAGCCAA
>NW_026667343.1:0-1341 GCF_009828535.3 Hylobates moloch | reverse complement strand
GCTATGTTCACACCACTACACTCTAGCCTGGGTGACAGAGTGAGACCCTGTCTAAAAAATAAAATAAAAAAACATTGAATCTCGCATCAAGAAAGTCATTCTCTTTCCATTTTTCTTGCAATTCTTTAAGGAGAATGTTTTAGTTGATCATACTACATCTCTCATACCTCTCTGCCCTTTGTTAATGTCCCTTACTGAGAAAAAACAGAGATAGGAAGCCTTGAGAAATAATGATATCTAGCAAAAATTGGAGACTACTCTTTTGTTTTCATCTTGTTTAATTTTTATGATTGCCTTTTATTTGTGGCAAATGATTCTGGGCTTCTACTTGTGATATTGACATCACAATTATTATCTTATTATTTCCTTATTTTCTAAAGGTAGTCATGTGTTTAAAAAGTGAGTTAAAGAAAATATTGAAAAAAAACACAATACGTCCTATAAGTAATGACACATATTAGGAAGGCGGAATGAAAAGCTAGAAAACTGGGAAGTGCTGCTGTGGGTGAAGGCAAGGTGAGGGGGGAGGAAAATGGTGGATCTGCTGGGAAGTCATCCGGAGAATGATGTAGCTGTGAGTGGATGTGCCCGTGCATTTGTACTGGTTGTGGTGGGGAATGTGTGCCTGTGTGTGTGTGTTTGTGTGTGTGTGTGTGTGTGTGTGTGTGTGTGTCCTTGAGTGGAAAAACAGTTTTTCCTCTGCTTTTACATCACAGGTCTGTGATCCCATGTGTGGATTTTCCCACACACACCAAGCAAGCAAGCAGTTCTGCAGTGGACACCAACTGTACAGCCACCAATTCCATTCTGACACCATCTACCCAGAGATAGCGTCAGCTTCCACAGCTTGAGGCTGAGCTCAATCCCCAGGTCATTTTACCTGTGCCTCTAACTGGTTGGCTATAAATCGGGCTTCTCACAACCCCCTCCTTTAAGTTTGATTAACTTGCAGGAGCAGCTCACAGAACTTAGGGGAATACTTAGGTTTACTGGTTTATTATAAAGGATGTTACAAAGGATACAGATGAAGAGGTGCACAGGGCAAAGCATGTGAGAAGGAGTGAGGAGCTTCCGTGCCCTCCCTGGGTGCAGCATCCTCCAGGAGCCTCCCCCTGTCCAGCTGTCCATGAGCCCCCTGAACCCTGCCTTTGGGTTTTAAAAGAGGCTGTATTATGTAGGCATAATTGATTAAACCATTGTCCATTGGTGATCAACTCAATCTTCTGCCCTCTCCCCACTGGAGACTGAGAAGCGGGGCTGAAAGTTCAACCCTCTAATCCTGCCTTGGTCTTTCCAGTAAACAGCCCCATCCTGAAGCTACCTAGGGGCTGCCAGCCACCA
>NW_026667342.1:0-1341 GCF_009828535.3 Hylobates moloch | reverse complement strand
CACAGAACTGGAAAAATCTACTTTAAAGTTCACATGGAACCAAAAAAGAGCCCGCATTGCCAAGACAATCTTAAGCAAAAAGAACAAAGCTGGAGGCATCACGCTACCTGACTTCAAACTATACTACAAGGCTACAGTAATCAAAACAGCATGGTACTGGTACCAAAACTGATATATAGATCAATGGAACCGAACACAGGCCTCAGAAATAACACCACACATCTACAACCATCTGATCTTTGACAAACCTGAAAAAAAGAAAAGACATGGGGAAAGGATTCCCTATTTAATAAATGCTGCTGGGAAAATTGGCTAGCCATATGTAGAAAGCTGAAACTGGATCCCTTCCTTACACCTTATACAAAAATTTATTCAAGATGGATTAAAGACTTAAATATTAGACCTAAAACCATAAAAACCCTAGAAGAAAACCTAGGCAATACCATTCAGGACATAGACATAGGCAAGGACTTCATGACTAAAACACCAAAAGCACTGGCAACAAAAGCCAAAATAGACAAATGGGATCTAATGAAACTAAAGAGCTTCTGCACAGCAAAAGAAACGACCATCAGAGTGAACAGGCAACCTACACAATGGGAGAAAATTTTTGCAAACTACTTATCTGACAAAGGGCTAATATTCAGAATATACAAAGAACTTAAACAAATTTACAAGAGAAAATCAAACAATCCCATCAAAAAGTGGGCAAAGGATATGAACAGACACTTCTCAAAAGAAGATATTTATGCAGCCAACAGACACATGAAAAAATGTTCATCATCACTGGCCATCAGAGAAATGCAAATCAAAACCACAATGAGATACCATCTCACACCAGTTAGAATGGCCATCATTAAAAAATCAGGAAAAAAACAGGTGCTGGAGAGGATGTGGAGAAATAGGAACACTTTTACACCGTTGGTGGGACTGTAAACTAGTTCAACCATTGTGGAAGACAGTGTGGTGATTCCTCAAAGATCTGGAACTAGAAATACCATTTGACCCAGCCATCCCATTACTGGATATAGACCCTAAGGATTATAAATCATGCTACTATAAAGACACATGCACACATATGTTTATTGCGGCACTATTCACAATAGCAAAGACTTGGAAGCAACCCAAATGTCCATCAGTGACAGACTAGATTAAGAAAATGTGGCACATATACACCATGGAATACTATGCAGCCATAAAAAAGGATGAGTTCATGTCCTTTGTAGGGACACGGATGAAGCTGGAAACCATCATTCTGAGCAAACTATCGCAAGGACAGAAAACTAAACACTGCATGTTCTCACACATAGGTAGGAATTGAACAATGAAAACACTTGGACA
>NW_026667341.1:0-1341 GCF_009828535.3 Hylobates moloch | reverse complement strand
AAGCTCCTTGGGAAAATGGCTGAGTTCAGGGTAGGGCAGGAAATGTACAAGATAAGCCTGGAATTTTTTTTCATATAAATAGCAAAAAAAGAGTGATCAAAGGTTACTAGAGTTGTGTCAAAAGGACTCAGGAGACAATCTAAGAAGCTCCAACTCTCCAAAGATAGGGCCTCAATTTGTGCTTCAATTAAAAAAAAAGAGAAATAACTAAATTCAAGTTTTAAGTCATCCTTGTTTGAGCCTGTTTTATCTTCTGTAAAATTATGTATTAATTGTAACCATTTAATCCTCTGAGCTTAGCGAAGAAAAAGCATTCGATAGGAGATATTAGCACAATTGCTACTTTATCAGCACAAGATTGTTGAGAGGATTAACTAAGTTAATACATGTGAAAGTACTTTTTTTTTTTTTTGAGATGGAGTCTTGCTCTGATGCCCAGGCTGTCATGCAGTGGCATGATCTTGGCTCACTGCAACCTCTGCTTCCCAGGTTCAAGTGATTCTCCTTCCTCAGCCGCCCCAGTAGCTGGGATTAGAGGTGTGCACCACCCACACCTGGCTAATTTTTTTTTGTATTTTTAATAGAGACGGGTTTCACCATGTTGGCCAGGCTGGTCTCGAACTCCTGACCTCAGGTGATCCACCCGCCTTGGCCTCCCAAAGTGCTGGGATTACAGGTGTGAGTCTCTGCACCTGGCTCAAAGTACTTTTTAAATAGCAAACTGCTGTACAAATATTAACAAACATTAGGTGTTACTGTTTCCAAAAGCCATGGAACTGGTCAGAAGAAGGATCATTCTTTCCCACTGAGACGCTAAATGGGGCCAACAGAATATATGAATCTCTGTATTGTATCAACAGATACTGGGAAAAGAAATCATAAACTTAGAGAACTTTCTTTTACATGATGCTTACACATGCTCAGGCAACGGGTTAAAATAAGTGCTAAGAAATACTGGATATTCCTTTCTTCCCTTCAGGCCACTGCTAGTATTAATAAGTTTACTTCATTTTCAAAATATAGAATATAGAAGCTTATAGAATTTCTTAGGCACACACACAGCCTACTGCCAAATATTTTAGTTCAATTCATGTCTTCGATTTCATTTAAGACAGCAATTAAAAACATGTAATTAGAGAAATAACTTGGTTCTCTTTTAAACTTACTACCCATCAAAGAAGGCCAAGCTTCATATTAGCACAAGATGATTACTGAATTACTGTAAATTATTTTAGGATCAGAATGAAGAAAGTTCTTTTCAATGAAGGGTTCCACTTACTTCTGGTTTATAATAGCGTTGAGTATATGTTAAATCAATAATCAGTCCAAGTTCTTCATTTT
>NW_026667340.1:0-1341 GCF_009828535.3 Hylobates moloch | reverse complement strand
CCATGTTGGTTTGCTGCACCCATTAACTCGTCATTTACATTAGATATTTCTCCTAATGCTATCTCTCCCCCTACCCCTCGCCCCACGACAGGCCCCAAGGTGTGATGTTCCCCGCCCTGTGTCCAAGTGTTCTCATTACTCAATTCCCACCTATGAGTGAGAACATGCGGTGTTTGGTTTTCTGTCCTTGTGATAGTTTTTGCTCAGAATGATGGTTTCCAGCTTCATCCATGTCCCTGCAAAGGACATGAACTCATCCTTTTTTATGGCTGCACAGTATTCCATGGTGTATATGTGCCACATTTTCTTAATCCAGTCTATCACTGATGGACATTTGGGTTGGTTCCAAGTCTTTGCTATTGTGAGGAGTGCAGCAATAAACATACATGTGCATGTGTCTTTATAGTAGCATGATTCATAATCCTTTGGGCATATACACAGTAATGGGATCACTGGATCAAATGGTATTTCTAGTTCTAGATCCTTGAGGAATCGCCACACTATCTTCCACAATGGTTGAAATAATTTACACTCCCACCAACAGTGTAAAAGCATTCCTATTTCTCCACAACCTCTCCAGCATCTGTTGTTTCCTGACTTTTTAATGGTTGCCATTCTAAATGGTGTGAGATGGTATCACATTGTGGGTCTGATTTGCATTACTCTGATGACCAGTGATGATGAGGCTGCATAAATGTCTTCTTTTGAGAAGTGTCTATTCATGTCCTTTGCCCACTTTTTGATGGGGTTGTTTTTTTCTTGTAAATTTGTTTAAGTTCTTTGTAGATTCTGGATCTGGAAATTAGCCCTTTGTCAGATGGGTAGATTGCAAAAATTTTCTCCCATTCTGTAGGTTTCCTGTTCAATCTGATGGTAGTTTCTTCTGCTATGCAGAAACTCTTTAGTTTAATTAGATCCCATTTGTCTATTTTGGCTTTTGTTGCCATTTCTTTTGGTGTTTTATTCATAAAGCCCTTGCCTCTGCCTATGTCCTGAATGGTATTGCCCAGGTTTTCTTCTAGGGTTTTTATGGCTTTAGGTCTAACATTTAATTAATTTTTGTATAAAGTGTAAGGAAGGGATCCAGTTTCAGCTTTCTACATATGGCTAGCCAGTTTTCCCAGCACCATTTATTAAATAGGGAATCCTTTTCCCATTTCTTGTTATGGCCAGGTTTGTCAAAGACAGGTGGTTGTATATGTGAGTTGTTATTTCTGAGGGCTCTGTTCTGTTCCATTGGGCTATATATCTGTTTTGGTACCAGTACCATGATGTTTTGGTTACTGCAGCCTTATAGTATAGATTGAAGTCAGGTAGCATGATGCCTCCAGCTTTGTTCTT
>NW_026667339.1:1203-1341 GCF_009828535.3 Hylobates moloch | reverse complement strand
TGGCAAACAGGAAACATTTAATTTCACGGAACAGGAAGAATCTGCAATATATACCTAAGTTAAAAGCCAATGCATTTTATGACTATGGCACTTATCATATGGATTTTGCAGTTTCTTCCTGTTCCGTGAAATTAAATG
>NW_026667339.1:0-1124 GCF_009828535.3 Hylobates moloch | reverse complement strand
GGAGTGCCTGTGCAACTCTGCCCTCTGCTCACGTCTTTGCCAATCCTGAATTCTATTCCATCTACACTGCTGCTGCCTGAGCAGTCCTCATGATCAACAGGCAGACAAGGACTGTGGGCAAACAGGAAACATTTAATTTCACGGAACAGGAAGAAACTGCAAAATCCATATGATAAAGGCCATAGTCATAAAATGCATTGGCTTTTAACATATGTATATATTGCAGAAGAAGTGGAGAATACAGAAAAATTTAAACTATGGAATGGCTTGTTGGAAAGCTATTCGTTGAAGTCATACTCTGTATCTAAAGATACATTTTATGCCACATAAAGTATAAGGAAATAAATATATACTTTGAAAGTCTTATAAGCAATATTTCTAAGAATCTGAGCTAGAGTTCTTTTATAAATGGATGTATATTTTAACATTATATTTCCTGCTAAGTTGAAAGTGAAAATATTCTTGTTCAAAATAGTTTTCATTGCTGACAAAAGAGGTATGGCATTTATATGCAGAGAGATACCTTTTGTCCCAGAAATACATCTAAAGAAGATTTTATTACACATTTGTTTTCTTTAGGGGCATTTTGCAATGTAATGGATATTGTCTTTTCTATCACCAGAAACTGATTTTTCTACCTGATTCAGTAACTGCAATGTGAGATGTCATTAAATGTTAGAGGCAATTATTTCAGCCAATTTAGCACATTATCCTACCTTCACCCACATAATATTTTGTCATGTTTTCTGTCTTCTTTCATACTCATCCCTACTTCATTCTTTCACAGTGCCATCCTGGTTTTATTTCGGTTAATTCTTACTTTTCCTCAGAACTTTGTTATTTGCCCCCTTTTAAACTCTTTCATGATATTTATGGATCACATAATCTATTTTTAAGAATCTCTTTATTCTTACCTTACTTCCAGTAGTATTCCATATTCTCACTCCAAAAAAAAGCAGTTTTTCACAGAAGAATACATGGCAGTTATTTTAAAGACTTTTCATATTTTTCAAATCCGCAAACTCAAAGGGAAGTTATGTGAAGTCAGCCTGCCTCTTGCATCCAACAAAAAAGTATTGTATTTCAGCCTTTTTCTTCTTTTTTTTTTTTTTTTTTTTTTTTTT
>NW_026667338.1:0-1341 GCF_009828535.3 Hylobates moloch | reverse complement strand
CCCCATCTTTGTGGTTTTATCTACCTTTGGTCTTTGATGATGGTGACATACAGATGGGGTTTTGGTGTGGATGTCCTTTCTGTTTGTTGGTTTTCCTTCTACCAGTCAAGACCCTCAGCTGCAGGTCTGTTTGAGTTTGCTGGAGGTCCACTCCAGGCCTTGTTTTCCTGGGTATCTGCAGCGGAGGCTGCAGAACAGCAGATATTGGTGAGCAGCAAATGTTGCTGCCGGATTGTTCCTCTGGAAGTTTTGTCTCAGAGGAGTACCCAGCCATGTGAGGTGTCAGTCTGCCCCTACTGGGGGGTGCCTCCCAGTTAGGCTACTCGGGGGTCAGGAACCCACTTGAGGAGGCAGTCTGTCCGTTCTCAGATCTCCAGCTGCGTGCTGGGGGAACCACTACTCTCTTCAAGGCTGTCAGACAGGGACATTTAAGTCTGCAGTGGATTCTGCTGCCTTTTGTTTGGCTATGCCCTGCCCCCAGAGGTGGCATCTACAGAGACAGGCAGGCCTCCTTGAGCTGTGTTGGGCTCCACCCAGTTCGAGCTTCCCAGCCACTTTGTTTACCTACTCAAGCCTCGGCAATGGCAGGTGCCCCTCTCCCAGCCTCGCTGCCACCTTGCAGTTTGATCTGAGACTGCTGTGCTAGCAATGAGCAAGGCTCTGTGGGCATAGGACCCTCCGAGCCAGGCGTGGGAGACAATCTCCTGGCATGCCATTTGCTAAGACCATTGAAAATGTGCAGTATTAGGGTGGGAGTGACTCAATTTTCCAGGTGCCATCTGTCACCCCTTTCTTTGACTGGGAAAGGGAATTCCCTGCCCCTTGGGCTTCCTGGGTGAGGTGATGCCTCACCCTGCTTCAGCTCACACTCGGTGCACTGCACCCACTGTCCTGCACCCACTTTCCAACACTCCCCAGTGAGATGATCCCATATTACCTCAGTTGGAAATGCAGAAATCACCCATCTTCTGCATCACTCATGCTGGGAGCTGTAGACTGGAGCAGTTCCTATTTGGCCATCTTGGCTCCAGCCCCCAATTTTTCCACTTTTTGGTTAAATTTATGTCAAAGTATAATTACTACTGTTATTGTAGATGAGTTTTTTTTTTTTTTTTTTTGAGATGGAGCCTCTCTCTGTTGCTCAGGCTGGAGTGCAGTGGTGTGGTCTTGGCTCGCTGCAACCTCTGCCTCCTGGGTTCAAGCAATGCTGCCTCAGACTCCTGAGTGGCTGGGACTCCAGGTGCATGCCATCACATCCAGCTAATTTTTGTATTTTTGGTGGAGACCAGGTTTCTCCATGTTGGTTAGGCTGGCCTCAAACTCCTGACCTTGTGATCCACC
>NW_026667337.1:0-1342 GCF_009828535.3 Hylobates moloch | reverse complement strand
CCCCATCTTTGTGGTTTTATCTACCTTTGGTCTTTGATGATGGTGACATACAGATGGGGTTTTGGTGTGGATGTCCTTTCTGTTTGTTGGTTTTCCTTCTACCAGTCAAGACCCTCAGCTGCAGGTCTGTTTGAGTTTGCTGGAGGTCCACTCCAGGCCTTGTTTTCCTGGGTATCTGCAGCGGAGGCTGCAGAACAGCAGATATTGGTGAGCAGCAAATGTTGCTGCCGGATTGTTCCTCTGGAAGTTTTGTCTCAGAGGAGTACCCAGCCATGTGAGGTGTCAGTCTGCCCCTACTGGGGGGTGCCTCCCAGTTAGGCTACTCGGGGGTCAGGAACCCACTTGAGGAGGCAGTCTGTCCGTTCTCAGATCTCCAGCTGCGTGCTGGGGGAACCACTACTCTCTTCAAGGCTGTCAGACAGGGACATTTAAGTCTGCAGTGGATTCTGCTGCCTTTTGTTTGGCTATGCCCTGCCCCCAGAGGTGGCATCTACAGAGACAGGCAGGCCTCCTTGAGCTGTGTTGGGCTCCACCCAGTTCGAGCTTCCCAGCCACTTTGTTTACCTACTCAAGCCTCGGCAATGGCAGGTGCCCCTCTCCCAGCCTCGCTGCCACCTTGCAGTTTGATCTGAGACTGCTGTGCTAGCAATGAGCAAGGCTCTGTGGGCATAGGACCCTCCGAGCCAGGCGTGGGAGACAATCTCCTGGCATGCCATTTGCTAAGACCATTGAAAATGTGCAGTATTAGGGTGGGAGTGACTCAATTTTCCAGGTGCCATCTGTCACCCCTTTCTTTGACTGGGAAAGGGAATTCCCTGCCCCTTGGGCTTCCTGGGTGAGGTGATGCCTCACCCTGCTTCAGCTCACACTCGGTGCACTGCACCCACTGTCCTGCACCCACTTTCCAACACTCCCCAGTGAGATGATCCCATATTACCTCAGTTGGAAATGCAGAAATCACCCATCTTCTGCATCACTCATGCTGGGAGCTGTAGACTGGAGCAGTTCCTATTTGGCCATCTTGGCTCCAGCCCCCAATTTTTCCACTTTTTGGTTAAATTTATGTCAAAGTATAATTACTACTGTTATTGTAGATGAGTTTTTTTTTTTTTTTTTTTTTAGATGGAGCCTCTCTCTGTTGCTCAGGCTGGAGTGCAGTGGTGTGGTCTTGGCTCGCTGCAACCTCTGCCTCCTGGGTTCAAGCAATGCTGCCTCAGACTCCTGAGTGGCTGGGACTCCAGGTGCATGCCATCACATCCAGCTAATTTTTGTATTTTTGGTGGAGACCAGGTTTCTCCATGTTGGTTAGGCTGGCCTCAAACTCCTGACCTTGTGATCCACC
>NW_026667336.1:0-1342 GCF_009828535.3 Hylobates moloch | reverse complement strand
TTTGAGTTCATTGTAGATTCTGGATATTAGCCCTTTGTCAGATGAGTAGGTTGCAAAAATTTTCTCCCATTCTGTAGGTTGCCTGTTCACTCTGATGGTAGTTTCTTTTGCTGTGCAGAAGCTCTTTAGTTTAATTAGATCTCATTTGTCAATTTTGGCTTTTGTTGTCATTGCTTTTGGTGTTTTAGACATGAAGTCCTTGCCCATGCCTATGTCCTGAATGGTATTGCCTAGCTTTTCTTGTAGAGTTTTAATGGTTTTAGGTCTAACATGTAAATCTTTAATCCATCTTGAATTAATTTTTGTATAAGGTGTAAGGAAGGGATCTAGTTTGAGCTTTCTACATATGGCTAGCCAGTTTTCCCAGCACCATTTATTAAATAGGGAATCCTTTCCCCATTTCTTGTTTTTGTCAGGTTTGTCAAAGATCAGATAGTTGTAGATATGCGGCATCATTTCTGTGGGCTCTGTTCTGTTCCATTGATCTATGTCTCTGTTGTGGTACCAGTACCATGCTGTTTTAGTTACTGTAGCCTTGTAGTATAGTTTGAAGTCAGGTAGCGTGATGCCTCCAGCTTTGTTCTTTTGGCTTAGGATTGACTTGGCGATGCGGGCTCTTTTTTGGTTCCATATGAACTTTAAAGTAGTTTTTTCCAATTCTGTGAAGAAAGTCATTGGTAGCTTGATGGGGATGGCATTGAATCTATAAATTACCTTGGGCAGTATGGCCATTTTCACGATATTGATTCTTCCAACCCATGAGCATGGAATGTTCTTCCATTTGTTTGTATCCTCTTTTATTTCATTGAGCAGTGGTTTGTAGTTCTCCTTGAAGAGGTCCTTCACATCCCTTGTAAGTTGGATTCCTAGGTATTTTATTCTCTTTGAAGCAATTGTGAATGGGAGTTCACTCATGATTTGGCTCTCTGTTTGTCTGTGATTGGCATACAAGAATGCTTGTGATTTTTGTACATTGATTTTGTATCCTGAGACTTTGCTGAAGTTGCTTATCAGCTTAAGGAGATTTTGGGCTGAGACAATAGGGTTTTCTAGATATACAATCATGTCATCTGCAAACAGGGACAATTTGACTTCCTCTTTTCCTAACTGAATACCCTTTATTTCCTTCTCCTGTCTGATTGCCCTGGCCAGAACTTCCAACACTATGTTGAATAGGAGTGGTGAGAGAGGGCATCCCTGTCTTGTGCCAGTTTTCAAAGGGAATGCTTCCAGTTTTTGCCCATTCAGTATGATATTGGCTGTGGGTTTGTCATAGATAGCTCTTATTATTTTGAGATACGTCCCATCAATACCTAATTTATTGAGAGTTTTTAGCATGAAG
>NW_026667335.1:0-1342 GCF_009828535.3 Hylobates moloch | reverse complement strand
CTTCATGCTAAAAACTCTCAATAAATTAGGTATTGATGGGACGTATCTCAAAATAATAAGAGCTATCTATGACAAACCCACAGCCAATATCATACTGAATGGGCAAAAACTGGAAGCATTCCCTTTGAAAACTGGCACAAGACAGGGATGCCCTCTCTCACCACTCCTATTCAACATAGTGTTGGAAGTTCTGGCCAGGGCAATCAGACAGGAGAAGGAAATAAAGGGTATTCAGTTAGGAAAAGAGGAAGTCAAATTGTCCCTGTTTGCAGGTGACATGATTGTATATCTAGAAAACCCTATTGTCTCAGCCCAAAATCTCCTTAAGCTGATAAGCAACTTCAGCAAAGTCTCAGGATACAAAATCAATGTACAAAAATCACAAGCATTCTTGTATGCCAATCACAGACAAACAGAGAGCCAAATCATGAGTGAACTCCCATTCACAATTGCTTCAAAGAGAATAAAATACCTAGGAATCCAACTTACAAGGGATGTGAAGGACCTCTTCAAGGAGAACTACAAACCACTGCTCAATGAAATAAAAGAGGATACAAACAAATGGAAGAACATTCCATGCTCATGGGTTGGAAGAATCAATATCGTGAAAATGGCCATACTGCCCAAGGTAATTTATAGATTCAATGCCATCCCCATCAAGCTACCAATGACTTTCTTCACAGAATTGGAAAAAACTACTTTAAAGTTCATATGGAACCAAAAAAGAGCCCGCATCGCCAAGTCAATCCTAAGCCAAAAGAACAAAGCTGGAGGCATCACGCTACCTGACTTCAAACTATACTACAAGGCTACAGTAACTAAAACAGCATGGTACTGGTACCACAACAGAGACATAGATCAATGGAACAGAACAGAGCCCACAGAAATGATGCCGCATATCTACAACTATCTGATCTTTGACAAACCTGACAAAAACAAGAAATGGGGAAAGGATTCCCTATTTAATAAATGGTGCTGGGAAAACTGGCTAGCCATATGTAGAAAGCTCAAACTAGATCCCTTCCTTACACCTTATACAAAAATTAATTCAAGATGGATTAAAGATTTACATGTTAGACCTAAAACCATTAAAACTCTACAAGAAAAGCTAGGCAATACCATTCAGGACATAGGCATGGGCAAGGACTTCATGTCTAAAACACCAAAAGCAATGACAACAAAAGCCAAAATTGACAAATGAG
Organism: Hylobates moloch; assembly: GCF_009828535.3. Taxonomy (NCBI): domain Eukaryota; kingdom Metazoa; phylum Chordata; class Mammalia; order Primates; family Hylobatidae; genus Hylobates; species Hylobates moloch. The sequence goes on along the minus strand of NW_026667335.1, from coordinate 140 downwards.
ATCTAATTAAACTAAAGAGCTTCTGCACAGCAAAAGAAACTACCATCAGAGTGAACAGGCAACCTACAGAATGGGAGAAAATTTTTGCAACCTACTCATCTGACAAAGGGCTAATATCCAGAATCTACAATGAACTCAAA
>NW_026667334.1:0-1342 GCF_009828535.3 Hylobates moloch | reverse complement strand
TAGCTGTAGACCCAAAGCAACCATCAGCCCTAGGGCCCTGCGGGAGAGGAGCACTTTTAGAACATGGAAAAGTGTGGTCATCCCATCATTAGACAGCACACAACCTACATAAATAAAAAGTCATATGGGGAAGGAGGTTGGAGAGGGAAAAAAATTGGCCAGAGATTGATAGACTGGTTTCCAGTTTCAAGGTAACAGATGCACATCATGAGACCAGAGAAGACCGAGACAAGGGCTGGATTTGGCTTTTCTCAGCAACATGTGTTCCTGCGCAGGGCTGGATGGTGGCTGAGATAGAGATGGAAGCCAGGACAGGGGAGGCCACTGGGCCCAGATAGGTACAGAGAGCAGAGGCTTCTGTTCTGTCCTCGCTACCCACGAGGGTTACACTGCTTGTAAATGGTGGCTGTGCTCTCCCAGCAAGAAAAAAGCACAACTAAATCCACACTGCGCACAGATGCAGACAGAAAGCCATCAAGTGGCTCTGTTTCCTGCTCCCTGAATCACCAGGTCCACAAGCAGAGAGGAGTGTCAGGCACATGGCCCCGCTGTCAGGCTTCCCAGTGAGCTGCGGGCTCAGCAGGAGCTGCCCACTGACACACAGGGGCACCCACTCCTCCCACCTTGGGAGCGGTCGCTAGAGTCGCACTGGGTGCTGGTGTCATCCAGGGACCCCACACACTTCCTTAAATGTGATCCTGCTTCCCTCTGGGCAGCTGCATCCTCTCCTCCTGCAGGACCGTCTGGAAACTTGGCTCTCAGTTTGCTCTCCCCTCTCTCCTCTGCCTGCCCCAAGCCCATCTTTCTACAAAAGTGATGCAGTGTTCATGGGGTTATTTCTTGAAAATACTTGGCGGCCTCCATGCTTCTGTTTTCTTTAGCCAGGTGGTCAGGAGGGTTTACAAAGAATGCCTGGGCTCCCCCGCAGGTGCCGGCAGATGGGGTAGCAAATGGTCCTGTGCCTCCACCTGCTCTGGGAGGGAGTCTCCCATCTCTAGGCCTTGCCGCTTCCTAACCCTCCACGTATCCTGTTCCCCAGAGACCAGAACCCACTCCTGAGAACAGTGAAGCCAGGCGCTTAGAGGAAGACCAAATGCTGCCAGGACACGGATTGTCCAGGGATTACATTCCAGCATTTTATTAGGTATCTGAATCTGTTAGGAAAAAAAGTTAGAAACTACATATAAAACTTAAAAATATTCAAGTATCAAAAGGTTATTTAGGATGAAAGTTTTAAAACAAGTCATCAGCAAGCTGCTACCACCAGGTGGAGACTTTTACAAAAGTTGAGTGATTCCACTGAGCTGAGAGGACAGAAATGAAGTCACCTGTGCTGGGGCAG
>NW_026667333.1:0-1342 GCF_009828535.3 Hylobates moloch | reverse complement strand
TGCTCAATCAAAAGTATGCTTCAACTCTGTTAGTTGAATGCACAGAAGAGAAAGAATTTTCACAGAGTGCTTCTGTGTAGTTTTTATTTGAAGGTATTCCTTTTTCCAGTATATGCCCCTTAGCGCTCCGAATGTCCACTTGCAGTTTCAACAGAAAGTGTGTTTCAGAACTGCTCAATCAAAAGTAAGCTTCAACTCGGATAGTTGAATGCGCACAACAGAAAGAGGTTTCACAGAATGCTTCTGTGTAGTTTTTATTTGAGGATAAACCTTTTACACTATAGGCCCCTTAGCGCTGCGAATGTCCACCTGCAGTTTCTACAGAAAGAGTGTTTCAGAACTGCTCAATCAAAAGTAAGCTTCAGCTCTGTTATTTGAATGCAAAGAACAGAAAAAAGTTTCACAGAATGCTTCTGTGTAGTTTTTATTTAAGGATAATCCTTTTTCCACTATACGTCCCGTAGCGCTCTGAATGTCCACTTGCAGTTTCTACAGAAAGAGTGTTTCAGAACTGCGCAACCAAAAGTAAGCTTCAACTCTGTTTGCTGAAGGCACAGAAGAGAAAGACGTTTCACAGAAAGCTTCTGTGTAGTTTTTATTTGAAGATATTACTTTTTCCATTATAGGCCCCTTAGCGAACCACATGTACCCTTTCGATTTCTACAGAAAGAGTGTTTCAGAACTGTTCAACCAAAAGTAAGCTTCAACACTGTTAGTGGAATGCACAGAACAGAAAGAAGTTTCACAGAATGCTTCTGTGTAGTTTTTATTTGAAGATATCCCTTTTTCCACTATAGGCCCTTCAGCGCTCAGAATGTCCACTTGCAGTTTCTAGAGGAGTGTTTCAGAAATGGTCAATCAAAAGTAAGCTTCAACTCTGTTAGTGCAATGCACAGAATAGAAAGAAGTTTGTCAGAATGCTTATGTGTAGTTTTTATTTGAAGATATTCCTTTTTCAACCTTTGGCCCCTTAGCGCTCCGAATGTCCACTTGCAGTTTCTACACAAAGAGTGTTTCAGAACTGCTCAATCAAAAGTAAGCTTCAACTCTGTGAGTTGAATGCAAAGAACAGAAATAAATTTCACAGAATGCTTCTGTATAGTTTTTAATTGAGGATAATCCTTTTTCCACTATAGGCCCCTCATCGCTCTGTATGTCCACTTGCAGATTCTACAGAAAGAGTCTCTCAGAACTGCTCAGTCAAAAGTAAGTTTCAACTCTGTTAGTGGAATGCCCAGAACAGAAAGAAGTTTCACAGAATGCTTATTTGTAGTTTTTATCTGAAGATATTCCTTTTTACACTATAGGCCCCTTAGCGCTGCGAATGTCCACTTGCAGTTTC
>NW_026667332.1:0-1342 GCF_009828535.3 Hylobates moloch | reverse complement strand
ACAAACAACCCCATCAAAAAGTGGGCAAAGGACATGAACAGACACTTCTCAAAAGAAGACATTTATGCAGCCAGAAAACACATGAAGAAATGCTCTGTGTATTTTTTATGTGAAGATATTGCTTTTTCCACGATAGTCATCAAAGAGCTACAAATGTCAACTTGCAGATTCTACAAAAATAGTGTTTCAAACCTGCTCTATCAAAAGTAAGTTTCACCTCTGTGAGATGAATGCACACATCACAAAGAAGTTTGTCAAAATACTTCTGTGTGGTTTTTATGTGAAGATATTTCTTTTTCCACCATATGACTCAAAGCACTCCAAATGTCCACTTGCAGATTCTACAAAAAGAGTGTTTCAAAATTGCTCAATCAAAAGTAAGGTTCAGCTCTGTGACATTAATGCACACATCACAAATAAGTTTGTCAGAATGCTTCTTTCTAGTTTTTATATGAAGATATTTCCCTTTCCAAGATAGGCTTCTTGCAAATATTACCAAAAGAGAGTTTGAAAACTGCTTTATCAAATGTAAAGTTCAACTCTGTGAGATGAATGCACATATCACAAATAAGTTTTTCAGAGATATTTCTTTTTCCACCATAGGACTGAAAGCACTCCAAATATCCACTTGCAGCTTCTACAAAAAGAGAGTTCTAAAACTGCTCAATCAAAAGAAAGGTTCAACTCTGTGACATTAATGCACACATCACAAAGAAGTTTTTCAGAATTCTTCTGTCTACTTTTTATGGGAAGATATTTCCTTTTCCAAGATAGGCCTCAAAGAGCTCAAATCTCCCCGTGCAGATAGAACAAAAAGAGAGTTTCTAAACTGCCCTATCAAAAGTAAGGTTCAACTCTGTGAGATGAATGCACATATCACAAGGTAGTTTGTCAGAATATTTCTTTCTAGTTTTTATATGAAGATATTTTCTTTTCCACTGTAGGCCTCAATGCGCTCCAAATGTCCACTTGCAGATTCAACAAAATAAGTGTTTCAAAGCTGCTCTATCAAAATTAAGGTTCAACTCTGTGAGATGAATGCACACATCTTTAAGAACTTTGTCAGAATGGTTCTGTCTAGTTTTTATGTGAAGATGTTTTCTTTTCCAAGATAGGCCTCAAAGCACTCAAAATATCCCCTTGTAGATTCTACATGAAGAGTGATTATAGCTGCTCAATCAAAAGTAAGGTTCACCTCTGTGAGATGAATGCACACATCACAAAAAAGTTTGTCACAATGCTTCTGTCTAGTTTTTATGGGAAGATATTACTTTTTCCACCATACGCCTCAAAGTGCTCCAAATGTCCACTTACAGATTTTATGAAGAGAGTGTCTCAAAAC
>NW_026667331.1:0-1342 GCF_009828535.3 Hylobates moloch | reverse complement strand
TTTCTGCTGAGTGATCTGCTGTTAGTCTGATGGGCTTCCCTTTGTGGGTAGCTAGCTGCCCTTAACATTTTTTTCCTTCATTTCAACCTTGGTGAATATGACAATTATGTGTCTTGGGGTTGCCCTTCTCGAGGAGTATCTTTGTGGTGTTCTCTGTATTTCCTGAATTTGAATATTGGCCTGCCTTGCTACGCTGGGGAAGTTCTCCTGGATAATATCCTGCAGAGTGTTTTCCAACTTGGTTCCATTGTCCCCGTCACTTTCAGGTAGACCAATCAAACGTAGATTTGGTCTTTCCACAAAGTCCCATATTTCTTGGAGGCTTTGTTCATTTCCTTGTACTCTTTTTTCTCTACACTTCTCTTCTCACTTCATTTCATTCATTTGATCTTCAATCACTGATACCCTTTCTTCCACTTGATCGAATTGGCTACTGACACTTGTGCATGCATCATGTTGTTCTCGTGCCATGGTTTTCAGCTCCATCAGGTCATTTAAGGTCTTCTCTATGCTGTTAATTCAGTTAGCCATTCTTTTAATCTTTTTTCAAGATTTTTAGCTTCCTTGTGATGGGTTAGAACATCCTCCTTTAGCTCGGAGAAGTTTGTTATTACCAACCTTGTGAAGCCTACTTCTGTCATCTCATCAAAGACATTCTTTGTACAGCTTTGTTCCTTTGCTTGCAAGGAGCTGTGATCCTTTGGAAGAGAAGAGGCACTCTGGTTTTCAGAATTTTCAGCTTTTCTGCTCTGGTTTCTCCCCATCTTTGTGGTTTTATCTACCTTTTGTCTTTGATGATGGTGACCTACAGATGAGGTTTTGGTGTGGATGTCCTTTTTGTTGATGTTGATGCTCTTCCTATCTGTTTGTTAGTTTTCCTTTTAACAGTGAGTACCTTCAGCTGCAGGTCTGTTGGAGATTACTGGAGGTCCACTCCAGACCCTGTTTGCCTAGGTACTACCAGCGGAGGCTGCAGAACAGCAAATATTGCAGAACAGCAAATGTTGCTGCCTGATTGTTCCTCTGGAAGCTTCATCTAAGAGGGGTACCCAGCTGTATGAGGTGTCAGTTGGCCCCTACTGGGCGATGTCTCCCAGTTAAGCTACTCGGGGGTCAGGGACCCACTTGAGAAGGCAGTCTGTGTGTTCTCAGATCTCCAACTCCATGCTGGGAGAACCACTACTCTCTTCAAAGCTGTCAGACAGGGAGGTTTAAGTCTGCAGAAGTTTCTGCTGCCTTTTGTTCACCTATGCCCTGCCCCCAGAGGTGGAGTCTACAGAAGCAGGCAGGCCTCCTTGAGCTGAGGTGGGCTCCACCCAGTTCGAGCTTCCTGGCCACTTTG
>NW_026667330.1:0-1342 GCF_009828535.3 Hylobates moloch | reverse complement strand
AACCAACATGGTGAAACCCCATCTCTACTAAAAATAAAAAATTAGCCAGGCATGGTAGTGCACACCTGTAATCTCAGCTGCTTGGGAGGCTGAGGCAGGAGAATCACTTGAACCTGGGAGGCAGAGGTTGCAGTGAGCTGAGATTGTGCCATTGAACTCCAGCCTGGGCAACAAGAGCAAAACTCCATCTCAAAAAAAAAAAAAAGCATTTGTTTGCTTCTTAGGGGGTTTCAGACATTTAAGAGAATCCTATATATTAAACGCAAGATTTTTTTTTTTTTTAAGATGGAGTCTTGCTCTTGTCACCCAGGCAGGAGTGCAATGGCACTTCAGCTCACTGCAACCTCCGCCTCCTGGGTTCGAGCAATTCTCCTGCCTCAGCCTCCTGAGTAGCTGGGATTATAGGCGCTTGCCACCACGCCCAGCTAATTTTTGTATTTTTAGTAGAGACAGGGTTTCACCATGTTGGTCAGGCTGGTCTCGAACTCCTGACCTCAGGTGATCCACCCCCCCCTCGGCCTCCTAAAGTGCTGGGATTACAGGTATGAGCCACTGTGCCCAGCTAAATGCAAGATTTTAATTAAATGCTTAAATGAGTTTAAGTCTAAAACCAATATTTAATGTTTGAATCAGTTTGGATTATTAAATCCATAAATGTATATGTATTAGTTGTGTACATAGTATATAAATAGAAGAATATTATTTAATGCTTAAATGCTATTTGTTTAATAAATTCATAAGAGAAACAAAATTACATTAAGTAGAAATGCCTTAACGTCCTTTAGACACTGAGAGGGTGTCCCAGGAAAAGAGAGGGGCACCTGAGCTTGAAGGCTGGTGACAGATGTTTAAGGGGCCACTAACATACTAGATAGATTTTATCTTGCTAGACTCATCATCTTTCCACCTATTAATCATGAACAGAGTTAGTTCTCCTGAATTCATCATATGACAATGTCACAGTGGACAGAGAGACTCAGGAGAAGTGGGTTTTGACTAGGTGAGGCAAGAGGGATTATGGTCCTGAATAGCCAGGGAATGATTTAAGCACAGGATTCAGAGAAAGGAGGGACAGAGGAAGAGGTGCTAAAGAAACAACCCTCTGGCCGGGCGCGGTGGCTCACGCCTGTAATCCCAGCACTTTGGGAGGCTGAGGCGGGCAGATCATGAGGTCAGGAGATCCAGACCATCCTGGCCAACATGGTGAAACCATGTCTCTACTAAAAAATACAAAAATTAGCTGGGCATGGTGGCGCATGCCTGTAATCCCAGCTACTCGGGAGGCTGAGACAGGCGCATCGCTTGAACCAGGGAGTCGGAGGTTGTGGTGAGCTGAGATCGT
>NW_026667329.1:636-1342 GCF_009828535.3 Hylobates moloch | reverse complement strand
GTCTTACTGTCTTTCTCTGCCTGTCTGTCTGTCTCTCTCTCTCTCTCCCTCCCTGTCTGTTTCTCTCTCTCTCTCTCTCTGTCTGTGTCTCTCTCTTTCTGTCTGTTTCTCTCTGTCTGTCTGTCTGTCTTTCTCTCTCTGGGAAGGATTGGAATGTTGTGGAGTGGAGTAGAGTGGATTCAAGTAGCATGCAATGGAATGGAATGGAAAGGAATGGGATGTAGTGGATTGGAGTGGAGTGGAGTGGAGTGGAATGTAATGAAATGGAATAAAATGGAATTGGAAGGAATTGTATTGAGTGGAGTGTAGCTGAATGGGAAGGAATGGAATGAGGTGGAGTGGAGGGGACGACAGTGGATTCGAGTGGAATGAAATTGAAAGAAATGGAATGAAGTGCAGTGCATTGGAGTGGAGTTGAGTGGAGGAGAATGGAATGGAATAGAGTGGAATGGAAAGCAATGGAAAGGAATGGAATGGAATGGAAGGGAAGGCAGTGGAGTTTAGTGGAGGGGAGTGGACTGGAATGGAATGGAATGGAAGGGAATGGAGTGGAGTGGAGTGGATTAGAGTGTATTAGAGTAGAATGGATTGGAATGGAGAGGGGTGGGGTGCAGTGTGATGGAATGGAGTAGAAAGGAATGGAATGGAATGGAGTGGACTGGAATGGGGTGGAGTGTAAATCGAAGGAATGGAATGGAGTGGTGTG
>NW_026667329.1:0-536 GCF_009828535.3 Hylobates moloch | reverse complement strand
AGGGAATGGAATGGAATGCAATGGCATGGAATGGGATGGAATGGAACGGAGTGGAGTAGAGTGGAGTGCAGTGTAGTGTAGTGGAGTGGAGTGGAGAGCAATGTAGTGGAATGGAATAGAAAGGAAGGGAGTGGAATGACATGGAGTGGAGTGGAATGGAATGGATTTGAATGGAGTGGAGTGGAGTGCAGTGGAATGTGAAGGAAGGGAATGGAGTGGAGTGGAGTGCAGTGGAATGTGAAGGAATGGAATGGAGTGGAGTGGAGTGGATTAGAGTGTATTAGAGTAGAATGGATTGGAATGGAATGGAATGGAATGCAGTGGATTGGAGGGGAATGGTATGAAATGCAAGGGAATGGAATGGAATGCAATGGAATGGAATGGTATGGAATGGCATGGAATGTAGTGGAGTGCTGTATAGTGGAAAGGAGTAGAAATGAATGGAGTGCAGGGGAGTGAAGTGGAATGCAACGGAATGGAAAGGAACGGAGTAGCGTGGAGTGGAGTTGAATGCGAAGGATGGGAATGTTGTGGAG
>NW_026667328.1:0-1342 GCF_009828535.3 Hylobates moloch | reverse complement strand
ATTTTGGCCATTACACAGATGAAGCAACTTTTCATTTGTTAATACATAATGCATACTTTTTCTTCTGTGCAATTCCTCTTTATATTCTTTGCTCATTTTCCCACTGGGATTTTCAAGTTCTTTATTATTTGATAATCTCTATACATTCTGAATATCCATTTTTTGTTATATATACCATGTAAATATTTTCTTCTAATTTGTTATTTGTCTTTTAATGGTATTTATCAATTGTTTGCTAAAAATGAGTTTAGTTAGTAAAATTTGTCTATCTTTTACTTCATGATATTTGTATTTCATGTCATGAGGAAAAGGCATAAATATTTTAAAAACTTCCTTGTAGTATTAATTTTATTTTTTATTTCATTCTTTATTTGAAATTTATTGTTTATTTCTTCAAATTCCAAATAATAAACAACTTTCTCAAAGCAATGCTTCTTTCTACTGATTTCAAACGTTACATTTGTCTTCTCTGAAGTACTTGTCTATTTGATACCTGACTGTCACACTACTGCTGTGGATGTGCTTTGTAGCATCACAGTACTGCAGGGTTATAAGATTATCTGATAGCCAATAGAAGCAGACCTCTACTCACTGTCGTTCTTTTTTCTTTTGGAAAATAAAGTTAGCTATTTTTATCTGGGTTCTCATTTTTTTTTTTTTTCTTTTTGAGATGAAGCCTTGCTCTCTCACCCAGGATAGAGTGCAGTGGTGTGATCTTGGCTCACTGCAACCTCTGCCTCCAGGGTTCAATTGATTCTCCTGCCTCAGCCTCCTGAGTAGCCAGGATTACAGGCATCCATTACCATGCCTGGCTAATTTTTTTATTTTTAGTAGAGACAGGACTTCACCATCTTGGCCAGGCTGGTCTTGAACTCCTGACCTCGTGTTGCACCCACCTCTGATTCCCAAAGTCATGGGATTACAGGTGTGAGCCACTGCACCTAGCCGGGTTCTCAGTTTTGTATAAACTTTAAAGAAGATTATCAAATCACATACCAATTACCATATGATTGAAATTTCAGTGTTTTTATATATAAGTTTCGAGACTAAAGCCATCTCTATTCTTTCAGCACTTCAGATGTTTATCTTTCAATTCAAAATGTATTCTAAATTTTATTTTGATGTTTCTTTTTGAATTATTTAGAAGTTTGTTGTTTGATTTCCAAACACTTGTATGTTTACTAAGTATCTTACTGATATTCATTCTTTTCTTTTTTAATTTATATTTTAGGTTCTGGGGTACATGTGCAGCTTTGTTATGTAGGTAAATTGCATGTTGCTGGGGTTTCATGGAAAAAATAATTTAGTCACTGAGGTAGTGAGCATAGTACCTGATAGGCAT
>NW_026667327.1:0-1342 GCF_009828535.3 Hylobates moloch | reverse complement strand
CATAGTATAAATTACATATAATTATACATATATTTATATTATATAATATATAATTGGCAAATATGTATGGTATTATCTATAATATAATTGGGAAATAGATATATTTATAATATATATGTTATATTAATATGGTAATATTTATTATATTTTAATATATATTATATATTTGCCAATTATATATTATATATTAGCATAATATAAATTATATATTATATAATTTATAAATATGTATTACATGTTATATATGTAATTATATATAATGAATATTTATATTTATGTATTCGTATATTTATATGTGAATATTTATTCAGCATATTCTGTTTATTCAGTATATTCAATATTTTTTCAATATATTCTATGTTCCAGGTTGCTTTAGGCTCTAGTGACATAATGTGGACAAAAGCAGACATGGTCCCTACTCGTTCAGAGTTCCTAGTATAAAGATATTTATCTGATTCAAAAGGCTTCAGCTTTTTTCACAAACGTTCTTACCTGGTAGATAGAGTAATCTGAGATGTTTATTTTGCATTTCAGTAAAAATGGAGCCAGAATATCTCAAATGTGAGGATCAAAGCCATAGTCAAACATATGGAGAAGGGGCCAGTAGGTAGCCTGAAAGGAAACCTTTTCTGGTTATAGCCATGCAGTACGTAATAATGTTTCAGTCAACACAGGACCATATATATGACGGTGGTCCCATCAGATTATAATGGAGCTGAAAAATTCTATCACGTATTGAACTCATAGCCGTTCTAAGGGAATAGCACATTGCATTACTCACATATTTGTGGTGATGCTGGTGTAAACAAGCCTACTGCTCTGCCAGTCGTTTAAAAGTATAGCACATACAGTTACATAAGTATTTAATACTTGATAATAAATGTTAATGGTTTATGTATTTACCGTATTATACTTTTTAATCATTATTTTAGTGTGCACTCCTCCTACTTATAAAAAAAGATTCAACCGTGAAGCAGCCTCAGGCGTGTCCTTCAGGAGGTATTCTGGAAGAAGGCATTGTTATCATAGGAGATGACAGCTCCGTGCCCGTTATTGTTTCTGAAGACCTTTCAGTGGGAGAAGACATGGAGGGGAAGACAGTGGCACTGATGAGCCTGACCCTGTGTAGGCCTAGGCTAATGTGTGTGTTTGTGTCTTAGTTATCAATAAAAAAGTTAAAGAAGTACAAACATTAAAAAAAAGTTAAAATAGCTTATAGGATAAAGCTGTTTAGAAAGAAATTATTTTTGAATAGCTACACAATTTATGGTTTAAGCTAAGTGTTATTACAAAAGAATAAAAAGTTGTTTAAAAAGGTTTCTTTTTTTTTTTTCTTTTTTTT
>NW_026667326.1:0-1342 GCF_009828535.3 Hylobates moloch | reverse complement strand
GCCCATGAGCATGGAATGTTCTTCCATTTGTTTGTATCCTCTTTTATTTCATTGAGCAGTGGTTTGTAGTTCTCCTTGAAGAGGTCCTTCACATCCCTTGTAAGTTGGATTCCTAGGTATTTTATTCTCTTTGAAGCAATTGTGAATGGGAGTTCACTCATGATTTGGCTCTCTGTTTGTCTGTGATTGGTGTACAAGAATGCTTGTGATTTTTGTACACGGATTTTGTATCCTGAGACTTTGCTGAAGTTGCTTATCAGCTTAAGGAGATTTTGGGCTGAGACAATGGGGTTTTCTAGATATACAATCATATCATCTGCAAACAGGGACAATTTGACTTCCTCTTTTCCTAATTGAATACCCTTTATTTCCTTCTCCTGCCTGATTGCCCTGGCCAGAACTTCCAACACTATGTTGAATAGGAGTGGTGAGAGAGGGCATCCCTGTCTTGTGCCAGTTTTCAAAGGGAATGCTTCTAGTTTTTGCCCATTCAGTATGATATTGGCTGTGGGTTTGTCATAAGTAGATCTTATTATTTTGAGATACGTCCCATCAATACCTAATTTATTGAGAGTTTTTAGCATGAAGGGTTGTTGAATTTTGTCAAAGGCCTTTTCTGCATCTATTGAGATAATCATGTAGTTCTTGTCTTTGATTCTGTTTATATGCTGGATTACATTTATTGATTTGCATATGTTGAACCAGCCTTGCATCCCAGGGATGAAGCCCACTTGATCATGGTGGATAAGCTTTTTGATGTGCTGCTGGATTCGGTTTGCCAGTATTTTATTGAGGATTTTTGCATCAATGTTCATCAAGGATATTGGGCTGAAATTCTCTTTTTTGGTTGTGTCTCTGCCAGGCTTTGGTATCAGGATGATGCTGGCCTCATAAAATGTGTTAGGGAGGATTCCCTCTTTTTCTATTGATTGGAATAGTTTCAGAAGGAATGGTACCAGTTCCTCCTTGTACCTCTGGTAGAATTCGGCTGTGAATCCATCAGGTCCTGGACTCTTTTTGGTTGGTAAGCTATTGATTATTGCCACAATTTCAGAGCCTGTTATTGATCTATTCAGAGATTCAACTTCTTCCTGATTTAGTCTTGGGAGGGTGTATTTGTCGAGGAATTTATCCATTTCTTCTAGATTTTCTAGTTTATTTGCGTAGAGGTGTTTGTAGTATTCTTTGATGGTAGTTTGTATTTCTGTGGGATCGGTGATATCCCCTTTATCATTTTTTATTGCATCTATTTGATTCATCTCTCTTTTCTTCTTTATTAGTCTTGCTAGCGGTCTATCAATTTTGTTGATCTTTTCAAAAAACCAGCTCCTGGATTCATTAA
>NW_026667325.1:149-1342 GCF_009828535.3 Hylobates moloch | reverse complement strand
TTTTTTTTTTTTAACGGAGTTTCACTCTTGTCATCCAGGCTGGAGTGCAGTGGCCCAGTCTGGGTTCATTGCAACCTCCACCTCCCAGGTTCAAGTGATTCCCTACCTCAGCCTCCCGAGTAGCTGGGATTACAGGCATGCACCACCACGACCAGCTAATTTTTCTATTTTTAGTAGAGACGGGGTTTCACCATGTTGGCCAGGCTGGTGTTGAACTCCTGACTTTGTGATCCGCCCGCCTCAGCCTCCCAAAGTGCTGGGATTACAGGCGTGAGCCACCACACCTGGCCTTTATGGTTATTTCTTGATGATATGCTAAACAAGAGGTGGATTATTCATGCCTCCCCCTTTTAGACCATATAAGGTAAATGAGGCTAAGCAACCTACTGGACTGCGTTGCCAGATCGTTAAGTCATTTTAAGTCACAGGATGAGATAGGAGGTCAGTACAAGATACAGATCATAAAGACCTTGCTGATAAAAGTGGTTGCAGTAAAGAAGCTGGCCAAACCACACCAAAACCAAGATGGTCACAACAGTGCCCTGTGGTCGTCCTCACTGCTACACTCCCACCAACACCATGACAGTTTACAAATGCCATGGCAACATCAGGAAGTTACCTTATATGGTCTAAAAAGGAGAGGCATGAATAATCCACCCCTTGTTTAGCATATCATCAAGAAATAACCATAAAGGCCAGGTGTTGTGTCTCACGCCTGTAATCCTAGCACTTTGGGAGGCTGAGGTGGGCAGATCATGAGGTCAGGAGTTCGACACCAGCCTGGCCAACATGGCAAAAATAATAAATAAAGCAAAAATAAAAATCTGAATGGACTCCCCCCTTGGCCAGGACACTCTAAAATTTAACATGAAATTATTTCAATTTAAATTTAAAGTTGGCCAGGCACGGTGGCTCAGGCCTGTCATCCCAGCACGTTGGGAGGCCAAGGCGGGTGGATCATGAGGTCAGGAGATCAAGACCATCCTGGCTAACATGGTGAAACCCCGTCTCTACTAAAAATACAAAAAATTAGCTGGGCGTGGTGGTGGGCATCTGTAGTCCCAGCTACTCGGGAGGCTGAGGCAGGAGAATGGCATGAACCCAGGAGGCAGAGGTTGCAGTGAGCAGAGACTGTGCCACTGCACTCCAGCCTGGGCAATAGAGCGAGACTCCGTCTCAAAAAAAAAAAAAAA
>NW_026667324.1:0-1342 GCF_009828535.3 Hylobates moloch | reverse complement strand
GGAGAATTATATAAACAAGGTCATCTTGGGGAATAAAGAATCCAAGTTATAACACATAAAGAGAGAGAAGGAAACAGATTAGAGTCCACCCCAGCCCTGTCCGGATTTCAATCTTTTAAAACATTAAGTGTGTCCTCGGTGTTTACACTTAAAGAATCTATGAGATACTTTTACTCCCTGCTAGATGCCAAAAACCGCTGGATGCTAAGGGCACTGTCTGAGGACCTATCTGGTGTTCATGTGCCCTGTGCCACACAACACTCCTCAGGGCAGCCCCCGCCTTTCCCCACACTGGATGCTAATGGTTATTAGCCTGATTTCTTGCTGAAGCAGGACCACTCCATGTTCATGTCCAAATTATAATCATAAAGAACCTCATATAAAACAGCTGCCAGTATGGCTGGTACCCAAGACTTTAAAGGGATCCTCTTAGTTGAATCTTGATCATCTAAGTCTCCATAGTTACAAGATTGTGTGAGGAGGCAAAAGTTAAAACGTGAAAATGTTTATGAATGCACTGACCACTTAGAAACATCTAACCCTGCTGAATACGCCGCCCACTGTTGTCAGTCTTTGTTGGTCAATCTTTGGCTGATAAGATGACGAACTTATTGTTCAAACTGAACACTTCTGAAAATGAAGGGGAGTGCTGTTAAAAATTACACTAGATAATTAAAAATTACTCAATGTAAAAAGCATAAACTTGATTAACAAGCATAAATTGTGCTGTCCCTACTCACAGACTGTCATACAATGCCAACCAACTGTAAAATCAATCTTGCAAAAGATTTTAGTGGAAGCGCTGTTGGAGAACTGTTCACACAAAACCACTGGCAAAGGAAGACTTCGCAGATTTAGCCCTTCAGTTATCAACTGAAGAAGGGATAAAGGATGAAGGCATAGGAAGTGTTTCATAATTCTCTGAACGAGATTAAGGGAGGACTTTGGGAAAACTGAGGAGTTTCCTGGCTGTTGCTTTTTACATCCTGCTGTGAAGTCTCAAGTGAAGGACTCCATGATGGAGCTATCAGATTTCTGGGCACCATGTGCACAACTGAAGCCACACCCCCATCTCTTTATCTTGCTCTATTTAATTCATAGCCCGTATCTGTACACTTACTTATGGCAAATAAGATCTGTGAGGATTGAAGACAGAGACTTCCCCTTATCCCACTGACCATATATCTCCAGTGCCTAAAGCAGCCACTGATACATTAGTTGGCACTTAATAAACATTTGCTGAATAAATATGTGAATAAGAAAAATGATCTGTCTCACAGAACTCAGTAAGATCTGATTTTTTTTCTTTTATGAACTTGGCTCATGAAGCAGCACCATACCT
>NW_026667323.1:0-1343 GCF_009828535.3 Hylobates moloch | reverse complement strand
GTCCACTTGCAGTTTCTACAGAAAGAGTGTTTCAGAACTGCTCAATCAAAAGGAGGATTCAACTCTGTTAGTTGAATGGACAGAACAGAAAGAAGTTTCACAGAATGCTTCTGTGTAGTTTTTATTTGAAGATATTCCTTTTTCCACAGAGGCCCTTTAGTGCTCGGAATGTCCACCTCCAGTTTCTACAGAAGGAGGGTTTCAGAACTGCTCAATCAAAACAAGCTTCAACTGTGTTAGCTGAATGCACAGAACAGAAAGAAGTTTCACTGAATGCTTCTGTGTTGTTTTTATTGGAAAATGTCCTTTTTCCACTATAGGCCCCGTAGTGCTCCGAATGTACACTTGCAGTTTCTACAGAATGAGAGTTTCAGAACTGCTCTATCAAAAGTAAGTCTCAACTCTGTTAGTTGAATGGATAGAACAGAAAGAAGTTTCACAGAATGCTTCTCTGTAGTTTTAATTTGAAGATATTCCTTTATCCACTACTGGCCCTTTAGTGCTCTGAATGTCCACTTGCAGTTTCTACAGAAAGAGAGTTTCAGAACTGCTCAATCAAAAGCAAGATTCAACTCTGTTAGTTGAATGCAAAGAACTGAAAGATGTTTCAAAGAATCCTTCTCTGTAGTTTTTATTTGAAGATATTCCTTTTTCCACTACAGGCCCCTTAGTTCTCCGAATGTCCACTTGCAGTTTCAACAGAAAGAGTGTTTCAGAACTGCTCAATCAATAGTAAGCTTCACCTCTGTTAGTTGAATGCACAGAACAGGTAGAAGTTTCAAAGAATGCTTCTGTGTAGTTTACATTTCTAGATATCCCTTTTTCCACTATAGGCTTCATAGCTCTCAGAATGTCCAATTGCAGTTTCTACAGAAAGAGTGTTTCAGAACTGCTCAATCAAAAGTAATGTTCAACCCTGTTAGTTGAATGCACAGAACAGAAAGAAGTTTCACAGAATGCTTCTGTGTAGTTATAATTTGAAGATGTTCCTTTTTCCACTATAGGCCCGCTAGCGCTCCGAATGTCCACTTTCAGTTCCTACAGAAAGTGTGTTTCAGAACTGCTCAATCAAAAGTAAGTTTCAACTCTCTTAGTTGAATGCCCAGAACAGAAACAAGTTTCACAGAATGCTGCTGTGTTGTTTTTATTTGAAGATGTTCCTTTCTCCACCATAGGCCCCTTAATGCTCAGAATGTCCACTTGCATTTTCTTCAGAAAGGGAGTATCAGAACTGCTGAATCAAAAGTAAGATTCATAGCTCTTAATTGAATGCACACAACAGAAAGTAGTTTCACAGAATGCATCCGTGTAGTCTTTATTGGAAGATATGCTTTTTTCCATCT
>NW_026667322.1:0-1343 GCF_009828535.3 Hylobates moloch | reverse complement strand
CTCTTCCTGTCACCAGCACTTCCTCAGCATCCACAGGTCACACCACCTCTCCTCCTGTCACTGACGCTTCTTCAGCATCCACAGGTCACACCACCTCTCCTCCTGTCACTGACACGTCCTCAGCATCCACAGGTCACACCACCCCTCTTCCTGTCACTGACGCTTCCTCAACATCCACAGGTCACACCACCCCTCTTCCTGTCACCAGCACTTCCTCAACATCCACAGGTCACACCACCCCTCTTCCTGTCACTGACACTTCCTCAACATCCACAGGTCACACCACCCCTCTTCCTGTCACTGACGCTTCCTCAACATCCACAGGTCACACCACCCCTCTTCCTGTCACTGACACTTCCTCAGCATCCACAGGTCACGCCACCCCTCTTCCTGTCACCAGCACTTCCTCAGCATCCACAGGTCACACCACCCCTCTTCCTGTCACTGACGCTTCTTCAGCATCCACAGGTCACATCACTCCTCTTCCTGTCAGCAGTGCTTCCTCAGCATCCACAGGTCAGGCCACCCCTCTTCCTGTCACTGACGCTTCTTCAGCATCCAAAGGTCACACCACCCCTCTTCCTGTCACCAGCACTTCCTCAGAATCCACAGGTCATGCCACCCCTCTTCTTGTCACTGATGCTTCCTCAGCATCCACAGGTCACACCACCCCTCTTCCTGTCAGCGAAAACCCTTTCACTTGACGATATGTGTCAGATCCACATCTCACCACATTCCTTTGTCACCAGACAGGTCACACCACCTCTCTTCCTGTCGCTGACACTCCCTCAGCATCCACAGGTCACACCACCTCTCTTCCTGTCACTGACACTTCCTCAGCATCCACAGGTCACCCCACCCCTCTTCCTGTCACCAGCGCTTCCTCAGCATCCACAGGTGACACCACCCCTCTTCCTGTCACCAGCACTTCCTCAGCATCCACAGGTCACATCACCTCTCTTCCTGTCACTGACACGTCCTCAGCATCCACAGGTCACACCACCCCTCTTCCTGTCACAAGCACTTCCTCAGCATCTACAGCATCCTCGGGCTCCCCTCTGAAGAAGGAAACATCAGGTAACTGCCATGTGCGTCGTCTTCACCTCTCCCAGTGGGCCCCTTGGCGGAATTCAGCCTCAGGAGTACCTGAGGACACTGGTGCATTCGCATTACCTGGTGTGGCTGAGTCAGGTCCCACAGGGGAGGAGGCGATGGGTGTGGTGGGTGACAGGCTCACTCTCCTGTGTGCCCCAGTCGAAAACCACTGATGTCGAGAGTAGTCTGGATATGACCAGCGGATAGACAAGGAGTTTCCAGCTCTCTCTTCCACCTCCTGATTTCTT
>NW_026667321.1:0-1343 GCF_009828535.3 Hylobates moloch | reverse complement strand
ACTGGGTATATACCCAAAGGATTATAAATCATGCTGCTACAAAGACAAGTGCACATGTTATGTTAATTGTGGCACTATTCACAATAGCAAAGACTTGGAACCAACCCAAATGTCCAACAATGATAGACTGGATTAAGAAAATGTGGCACATATACACCATGGAATACTATGCAGCCAAAAAAATGAAGAGTTCATGTCCTTTGTAGGGACATGGATGAAACTGGAAATCATCATTCTCAGTAAACTATCACAAGGACAAAAAACCAAACACTACATGTTCTCACTGATATGTGGGAATTGAACAATGAGAACACATGGACACAGGAAGGGGAACATCACACTCTAGGGACTGTTGTGGGGTGGGGGGATGGGGGAGGGACAGCATTAGGAGATATACCTAATGCTAAATGACGAGTTAATGGATGCAGCACACCAACATGGCACATGGATACATATGTAACAAACCTGCACATTGTGCACATGTACCCTAAAACTTAAATATAACAATAATAATAAAAAAAAGAAAAAAGAAAAGAAGAAATTTTCTTAAAGAAATAATAAGAGTAGGTACACATTTTTAAAGAAATCTTCATTTATACTAAATCAGATATATGATTTTAGTAAAAAATGTATTTTACACTGAAAATTTTATTTAATGACATGTATTTATCAAGAATATAATTCCAAGATTTTTTCAGACTGTTAAACAAAATACACTTCCACCAAGACACATGCACATAATTGAAAAAAATAAAATTGTGTATAGATGCTTTATAGAATAGCAACCTTATGTTGTGCTGAGAAGCACTATAAATATGATTACTATGTAAATCAGAATGTGATTTAACTCTACCTTTAAAATGCATTTTAGATGTAATTTAATATAGTACTAAAGAAAACAAATGTGATTTAAATAACTAAATAAAATTTTAATTAACTATAGCAAAATAGAATACATATAAATAAAATAAATAAAATAATTATAAAATAAAAATTATCAAATAAAATATTTGATAAACTGTAACAACAATACCAGCATAGCCATTATACAAATTAGATCTATAGTTATCAATAGAATTCTTATTTTCAAATCCTAATAGTTGGGTTTTGAAACTGAATTGTCCAAATAATTAACTTGAATTCTTTATTATTTCAGTGGTTCTACAAAATATAAAGCTATAGCACATACTTACTCTCCTTCTTTTTGAAACTGTTTCTTATAAAATTTACCCTGTCTTCAGTCATAAAAAGCATTTACATAAGTCTCAGTGATCTACTCATAATAAATGGCAAAATCTCTAGATGTTTGCCTCAAATCTCTAGAGGTGAACTGACATAAAATA
>NW_026667320.1:0-1343 GCF_009828535.3 Hylobates moloch | reverse complement strand
GCGCCATTGCACTCCGGCCTGGGCAACAAGAGTGAAACTCTGTCTCCAAAAAAAAAAAAAAAAAAAAGGCAGAGGAAAAAGAGAATCAATGCACACACAAAAAAAGAGAAGTGTCTGCCTCCTGTTCAGGGAGCACAGGCACCCAGTGGCGTGGCTCCAGCTCTCACCCAAGCACTGTACCAGGCTTAGAGAGCTGTGTATTCTGAAAGTATTTGCATAATAAATACCAAATGAATTGGATAAGCAAAGTAGTCAGGCAGACTGAAGAAAGAGAAAGTTGTCACATATCACCCAACTGTAAAAGTCAAGTGTAAAAATCAGAGGGTATATAGTGAGGAAAATAAGGGAAAAACAAACAAGCAAACATTAAAAACCAAATGCCAGGAAACACATAGGCCCCTGAGCTGCAGCTCTCACCAGCTTCCACAGGGGTCCCCTGTCCTTCCTGGCAGAGACCCTGGGGACAGAGCCTACACTTCTTTACTCTTTAAAGCTGCCACCATCTAAAGAATTCCATTGGAATCTTCTCCCTGCAAAGTCCATTTGTTCACTGAACAAGTGTCTATTGAGTCTGCTATTCTAGGCACTAGAGAGACAGCAGGGGAACAAGACAGTAAAGTCTCTGCACTCAAAAAACAAACATTTTACTGAGGAAGAATCCAATCATATTAATAAATATATGAACGAGATCATTTCAAATGTTGGTATTAATTAGAAAATTTTAAACAGGAAAAAAAGAAAGTAAAAGACAGTGGTGAGATGAAGAATGATGGGAGGGGTTGCTAATTTAACCTTGGAGGTTCTCTAAGGAGGTTAACTTTGAACTGAGATAAAGTTGGAGCAGAACATTCTAGGACGAAGAAAAGCAAGGAACAAGACATAGAGGTGGCCAGGCATGGTAGTTCACGCCTGTAACCCCAGCACTTTGGGAGGCCAAGGTGGGAGGATGGCTTGAGCCTAGGAGTTCAAGGTGAGTCTGGGCAACAGAGTGAAATCCTGTAGCTACAAAATGTAAAAAAATTAGCAAGGTGTGATAGTGCAAACCTATAGTCTCAGCTACTAGGGAGGCTGAGGTGGGAGGATCTCTTCAGCCTGGGGGGGGAAGGCTGCAGTGGGCTCCCCATACACCCCCGCCCCCCCCCCCTGGATGAGAGAGTGAGACCGTGTCTCAAAAAAAAAAAAAAAAGGGACCTAGAGGCAGCAACATGCATGGTGAGTTCAAGGAAGGAAAGAAATGCCTATTTTGTTCAAAGTATCATCTCATGATGACCACCATCTTTTAAATTGTGCCCACTAACCCTCTACCAGTATTCTCTGTACTTTTTTTTTTTTTTTTTTTTTTT
>NW_026667319.1:0-1343 GCF_009828535.3 Hylobates moloch | reverse complement strand
TTCCATTTGTTTGTATCCTCTTTGATTTCATTGAGCAGTGGTTTGTAGTTCTCCTTGAAGAGGTCCTTCACATCCCTTGTAAGTTGGATTCCTAGGTATTTTATTCTCTTTGAAGCAATTGTGAATGGGAGTTCACTCATGATTTGGCTCTCTGTTTGTCTGTGATTGGTGTACAAGAATGCTTGTGATTTTTGTACATTGATTTTGTATCCTGAGACTTTGCTGAAGTTGCTAATCAGCTTAAGGAGATTTTGGGCTGAGACAATGGGATTTTCTAGATATACAATCATGTCATCTGCAAACAGGGACAGTTTGACTTCCTCTTTTCCTAATTGAATACCCTTTATTTCCTTCTCCTGCCTGATTGCTCTGGCCAGAACTTCCAGCACTATGTTGAATAGGAGCGGTGAGAGAGGGCATCCCTGTCTTGTGCCAGTTTTCAGAGGGAATGCTTCCAGTTTTTGCCCATTCAGTATGATATTGGCTGTGGGTTTGTCATATATAGCTCTTATTATTTTGAGATACGTCCCATCAATACCTAATTTATTGAGAGTTTTTAGCATGAAGGGTTGTTGAATTTTGTCAAAGGCCTTTTCTGCATCTATTGAGATAATCATGTGGTTTTTGTCTTTGGTTCTGTTTATATGCTGGATTACATTTATTGATTTGCGTATGTTGAACCAGCCTTGCATCCCAGGGATGAAGCCCACTTGATCATGGTGGATAAGCTTTTTGATGTGCTGCTGGATTCGGTTTGCCAGTATTTTATTGAGGATTTTTGCATCAATGTTCATCAAGGATATTGGTCTGAAATTCTCTTTTTTGGTTATGTCTCTGCCAGGTTTTGGTATCAGGACGATGCTGGCTT
The DNA here is from genome assembly GCF_009828535.3 of Hylobates moloch. NCBI lineage: Eukaryota > Metazoa > Chordata > Mammalia > Primates > Hylobatidae > Hylobates > Hylobates moloch. The sequence continues at coordinate 475 of NW_026667319.1, read as the reverse complement.
CATAAAATGTGTTAGGGAGGATTCCCTCTTTTTCTATCGATTGGAATAGTTTCAGAAGGAATGGTACCAGTTCCTCCTTGTACCTCTGGTAGAATTCAGCTGTGAATCCATCAGGTCCTGGACTCTTTTTGGTTGGTAAGCTATTGATTATTGCCACAATTTCAGAAGCTGTTATTGGTCTATTCAGAGATTCAACTTCTTCCTGGTTTAGTCTTGGGAGGGTGTATTTGTCGAGGAATTTATCCATTTCTTCTAGATTTTCTAGCTTATTTGCATAGAGGTGTTTGTAGTATTCTCTGATGGTAGATTGTATTTCTGTGGGATCGGTGGTGATATCCCCTTTTTCGTTTTTTATTGCATCTATTTGATTCTTCTCTCTTTTCTTCTTTATTAGTCTTGCTAGCGGTCCATCAATTTTGTTGATCTTTTCAAAAAACCAGCTCCTGGATTCATTAATTTTTTGAAGGGTTTTTTG
>NW_026667318.1:0-1344 GCF_009828535.3 Hylobates moloch | reverse complement strand
CCTCCAAATCCATATGTTGAATCTCTAACCACCAATGTAATAGTATCAGGAGGTAAGGCCTTTGGGAGGTAATTAGAGTTAGATTATGGCATGAGGATAAGACTCCCGTGATGGGACTAGTAAACTTACAAAAATAAGAGAGAGGGAGGAGAGATGGAACTATGTATTCCACGAGTGTAAAATATATATTCCACAATGAAATTATGTACTCCACGGAATTATATATTCCATGATGGAGGGAATAAAATCCCTGTGATTCTGTCCTTGAAAGTGTGGCCTCCAGGTCTGTGAGAAAATAAATTTCTGTTGTGTAAGACATTAAGTAAGTCTATGGTATGTTACGGCAGCCTGAGTTGACTAATTCATTTCCCATTAAATTAATACATATGCTGTCTTCTAACCAGACTGCTGAAATAGAGAGGATATAAATGGATTAGAATCTAGGATTATTATGTGTGAATATATATATATATTTGTATATTAATCTCTTTAATAAATCAACAAACCATTTTAAAATTATAACTATATAAATTACATATTTGATTGTATAATATAATACATAGTATTCTTTTTTTTTTTTTTGAGACGGAGTCTCGCTCTGTCGCCCAGGCTGGAGTGCAGTGGCGCCATCTTGGCTCACTGCAAGCTCCGCCTCCCGGGTTCACGCCATTCTCCTGCCTCAGCCTCTCTGAGTAGCTGGGACTACAGGCGCCCGCCACCACGCCCAGCTAATTTTTTGTATTTTTAGTAGAGACGGGGTTTCACCGTGGTCTCGATCTCCTGACCTCGTGATCCGCCCGCCTCGGCCTCCCAAAGTGCTGGGATTACAAGCATGAGCCACCGCGCCCAGCCAATACATAGTATTCTTAATATATTTGGCAATTGCCTGCAATATCATCAAAACAGATTTGTAGAAACTATTTTTGCAACATGAATAAACATCACATGTTTTTCATCTTTAGATGACACAACAATTTCAATAAAATCTTCTTGAAATCAGTAACATTTCACCTGATTTCTTACCAGAAGAATATCATTATTCAATAAAGGTGACTTAAGATATTCTGTTTCAAGGCAAAAAACTAAAAGTGTACTTATTATTCTGCTATTTACTAGCTTTTCTGGACAAGTTACACAAAACCCAGAATACCAGTTTTCTAAACTTAAAAATGGAAATGAAGTACAGTTACACACATTTCAGAGTGTATTAAGAAATAATTAAGGCTGGGCACGGTGGCTCACGCCTGTAATCCCAGCACTTTGGGAGGCCGAGGCGGGCGGCTCACGAGGTCAGGAGATCGAGACCATCCTGGCTAACACAGTGAAACCCCATCTCTACTAAAA
>NW_026667317.1:0-1344 GCF_009828535.3 Hylobates moloch | reverse complement strand
GGGCCTATAGTGGAAAAAGGAATATCTTCCCATTATAACTACACAGAAGAATTCTGTGAAACTTCTCTCTGTTCTGTGCATTCAACTACCAGGGTTGAACATGACTTTTGATTGAGCAGTTCTGAAACACTCTTTCTGCAGAAACTGCAAGTGGACATTCGGAGCGCTAGGGGGCCTAGAGTGGAAAAAGGAATATCTTCAAATTATAACTACACAGAAGCATTCTGTGAAACTTTCTTCTGTTCTGTGCATTCAACTAACAGGGTTGAACATTAATTTTGATTGAGTAGTTCTGAAACACTCTTTCTATTGAAAGTGCAAGTGGACATTCGGAGCGCTAAGGGGCCTATAGTGGAAAAAGGAATATATTCAAAGAAAAACTGCAGAGAAGGATTACGTGAAACTTCTTTCAGTTCTGTGCATTCAACTAACAGAGTTGAATCTTCTTTTGATTAAGCAGTTCTGAAACTCTCTTTCTGTAGAAAGTGCACGGGGACATTCCGAGCGCTAAGGGGCCTACAGCGCAAAAAGGAACATCGTCCAATAAAAACAACACAGAAACGTTCTGTGAAACTTTTTTCTGTTGTGTGTATTCAATTAAAGGGGTTGAACCTTACTTTTGATTGAGGAGTTCTGAAACACTCTTTCTGTAGAAACTGCAAGTGGACATTCGAAGCGCTATCTGGCCTACAGAGGAAAAAGGAATATCTTCAAGTAAAAATTACACAGAAGCATTCTGTGAAACTACTTTCTGTTCTGTGCATTCAAGTAACATAGTTGAAGCTTACTTTTGATTGAGCAGTTCTGAAACCCTCTTTCTGTAGAAACTGCAGGTGGATATTCAAAGCACTAAAGGGCCTGTAGTGGAAAAAGAAATATCTTCTAATAAAAACTACACAGAAGCATTCTGTGAAACTTCTTTCTGTTCTGTCCATGCAACTAACAAAGTTGAATCTTCCTTATGATTGAGCAGTTCTGAAACACTCTTTATGTAGAAACTGCAGGTGGACATTCGGAGCGCTCGGGGGCCTATAGTTAAAAAAGGTATATCTGCAAATAAAAACTACAGAGAAGCATTCTGTTAAACTCCTTTCGGTTCTGTGCATTCAACTAACAGAGTTGAAGCTTACTTTTGATTGAGCAGTTCTGAAACCCTCTTTCTGTAGAAACTGCAGGTGGATATTCAGAGCACTAAAGGGCCTGTAGTGGAAAAAGAAGTATCTTCAAATAAAAACTACACAGAAGTATTCTGTGAAACTTCTTTCTGTTCTCTGCATTCAACTAACGGAGTTGAAAATTCCTTTTGATTGAGCAGTTCTGAAACACTCTTTCTGTAGAAACTGC
>NW_026667316.1:0-1344 GCF_009828535.3 Hylobates moloch | reverse complement strand
TTGGGCACTAATTTCTACTATAGGTATCACAAAAGTCTTTTAACAGTATATTTGAATAGAATTCACAACTACACAATTTATCTATGGAACCTAAAACTACAGGTACCCCTACAAATATTGAAACAACAAAATATATTCAATGTTTTCTGAGCTCAGCTGTGACCTCGGGTCAGCAGGTCAGTGAGGTCAAAGCTGGCTTCTCAGGACCTCGTCGCATTCCCATCATGGGCAATGGCAGGATAGCTCAGCTCAGGTGTCCCTTCCACCTTCATAGGGGAAAAGGAGCTTGAGGGAGCTGAGGGGGAGCACCAGCAACAGTCACATGTGATTCTTAGGAAAGCTTTGGCTTATCCAGAGCCAAATCTGCTGGAGGCTACCAGAAGATTTTAATGAGTGTCACTTTTGGGGAGAAAATGTCAGAGGAGAATCCCTGACAGAGAAGTGACCATTTCAAATTTTTCAAATTTCCATACCCCCCCAGCCCCCTCCTGGAACACTTCATTCTCAAAGGAACTGATAAAACCTCATGATCTCATGCATTGGTGTTTTGGAGCAGGTGTGCAATTTGGCTAAATTTCGACTTTATTAAAGAATTTTTTCCACTGTCAATATTTCCATGATGATGGAGAAATGTAAACTTTCAGATTCCCTTCCACACCTAGAACTTTAGGTTACCTACCCACCTACCATCCCTCCCACAAGGCGCACTGCAGAAGGTTGGGTCTCCATTGGGTGTGTGCAGAACCCGGGGACTTGATTGGGTTTTCACAGCCCTGATTAGGTTGAGTATCTAGTGAATCAGGAAGTACAATGGAAGGTAGCTGGATGGGTCTAATCCAATCATCTGAGCTCCTTATAAGAGGCAGGGTTTTACTGAGACCACAGAGATCTCCAGTTAGAAAGAGACTGCCTGGGAGGGAGATTCCTGGCCGCTGCTGTGTAGACCAAGGAAACCCAGGACCCTCCCCCCGGGAAGACTAAGCAGCCCGGCCTCCGACCCACAGACCTGAGAGCTGGTAAGTGTGGGGCTGGGTTGGCGGGGGCTAAGTGTGTGGGAGAGTCATGCGCATGGATCTCAACTCACAGGCTCTCTGAATCCTGTCCACAGCACCACTGCCCTCGCTCTCTGACGCCAGCACCGCCTGCAGCCGGCCAGGCTCAGCCCAAGGAGAGGGGAGAGGCTAAGGCCCCGCATCATGGCGCGCACCAAGCAGACCGCCCGCAAAGCCACCACCTCGCAGGCCCCCAGGAAGCCCCTGGCCACCAAAGCCGTCGGAAAAAGGGCGCCGCCTAAAGGAGGGATCAAGAAGCCTCACCGCTACAAGCCTGGCACTCTGGCGCTGC
>NW_026667315.1:0-1344 GCF_009828535.3 Hylobates moloch | reverse complement strand
TTGGGCACTAATTTCTACTATAGGTATCACAAAAGTCTTTTAACAGTATATTTGAATAGAATTCACAACTACACAATTTATCTATGGAACCTAAAACTACAGGTACCCCTACAAATATTGAAACAACAAAATATATTCAATGTTTTCTGAGCTCAGCTGTGACCTCGGGTCAGCAGGTCAGTGAGGTCAAAGCTGGCTTCTCAGGACCTCGTGGCATTCCCATCATTGGCAATGGCAGGATAGCTCAGCTCAGGTGTTCCTTCCACCTTCATAGGGGAAAAGGAGCTTGAGGGAGCTGAGGGGGAGCACCAGTAACAGTCACATGTGATTCTTAGGAAAGCTTTGGCTTATCCGGAGCCAAATCTGCTGGAGGCTACCAGAAGATTTTAATGAGTGTCACTTTTGGGGAGAAAATGTCAGAGGAGAATCCCTGACAGAGAAGTGACCATTTCAAATTTTTCAAATTTCCATACCCCCCCACCCCCCTCCTGGAACACTTCATTCTCAAAGGAACTGATAAAACCTCATGATTTCATGCATTGGTGTTTTGGAGCAGGTGTGCAATTTGGCTAAATTTCGACTTTATTAAAGAATTTTTTCCACTGTCAATATTTCCATGATGATGGAGAAATGTAAACTTTCAGATTCCCTTCCACACCTAGAACTTTAGGTTACCTACCCACCTACCATCCCTCCCACAAGGCGCACTGCAGAAGGTTGGGTCTCCATTGGGTGTGTGCAGAACCCGGGGACTTGATTGGGTTTTCACAGCCCTGATTAGGTTGAGTATCTAGTGAATCAGGAAGTACAATGGAAGGTAGCTGGATGGGTCTAATCCAATCATCTGAGCTCCTTATAAGAGGCAGGGTTTTACTGAGACCACAGAGATCTCCAGTTAGAAAGAGACTGCCTGGGAGGGAGATTCCTGGCCGCTGCTGTGTAGACCAAGGAAACCCAGGACCCTCCCCCCGGGAAGACTAAGCAGCCCGGCCTCCGACCCACAGACCTGAGAGCTGGTAAGTGTGGGGCTGGGTTGGCGGGGGCTAAGTGTGTGGGAGAGTCATGCGCATGGATCTCAACTCACAGGCTCTCTGAATCCTGTCCACAGCACCACTGCCCTCGCTCTCTGACGCCAGCACCGCCTGCAGCCGGCCAGGCTCAGCCCAAGGAGAGGGGAGAGGCTAAGGCCCCGCATCATGGCGCGCACCAAGCAGACCGCCCGCAAAGCCACCACCTCGCAGGCCCCCAGGAAGCCCCTGGCCACCAAAGCCGTCGGAAAAAGGGCGCCGCCTAAAGGAGGGATCAAGAAGCCTCACCGCTACAAGCCTGGCACTCTGGCGCTGC
>NW_026667314.1:0-1344 GCF_009828535.3 Hylobates moloch | reverse complement strand
CCTAATATAAAGAGTAGAAATTGAATTATAATTGAGTATCCAGTTGCGTCATATTCTGGTCTTCAACTGAAATAACTCCAGCTATCTCAAAACTTCAACCCTCCCTGGAAGTATTAGACCAAATTATCCCAGATTATAGCACTCTCAGGCTAAAATTACTAATGCTTCTATAGTTTCAGAGACACTATCAGGTTATTCAACACAACCTTCCATGCACCATCCCAGCCTCATAGAATCAGAGGACACTTAGACGACTTTAATAGCCTTCAAAAGACACCCTCCTCTTTTACTTATATATATATTTATCTATTTATTTAATGGAGACAGGGTCTCACTCTGTCATCCCGGCTGGAGCGCAGTGGCATAATCACGGTCCACCGCAGCCTGCACCTGCCGGGCTCCGATCCTTCCACCGCAGCCTCCTGAGTGGCTGGGACCACAGGCGCCGCCACCACGTCTGCCTGGTTTTTGTATTTCTGTGGAGATGGGGTTTCACATGTTGCCCAGGCTGATCTGAGACTCCTGGGCTCAAGAGATCCACCTGCCCTGGCCTCCCAAAGTGCTGGGATTACATGAAGGAGCCATTGTGCCCAGCCGGCCCCGCCCGGTTTTTAACCTTCGTACTGTTTATATAATCATCCTTCACAAAACAGAACACTTAATTACTCGATGGTTCTCATTATTCTAATATGAAGAACTATATTAAGAAAATAAATTCCCGGCCGGGCGCGGTGGCTCAGGCCTGTAATCCCAGCACTTTGGGAGGCCGAGGCGGGCGGATCACGAGGTCAGGAGATCGAGACCACGGTGAAACCCCGTCTCTACGAAAAATACAGAAAATTAGCCGGCGTGGTGGCGGCGCCTGTAGTCCCAGCTACTCGGAGAGGCTGAGGCAGGAGAATGACGGGAACCCGGGAGGCGGAGCTTGCAGTGAGCCGAGATCGCGCCCCTGCACTCCAGCCTGGGAGACAGAGCGAGACTCCAGCTCAGACAAAAAAATAAATAAATAAATTTCCAATATTTCCTAGAATATCCAATGTAATTCTATACATCACATAAAAATAAAAGCCATCTTACTGTGTTAGTTTCTTACTGCTGTTACAGTAAATTAACATAAACTGAGAGGCTTAAAACAACACATTTTTTTTCTTTATACTTCTGGGGGTCAGAAGTCCAAAATGGGTCTTAGTGTGCTAAAATCAAATTATCATCAAGTCTATATTTTGTCTGGAGATTCCAGGAGAGAATTCACCAGGTTTGAGGGGTCACATGTATCCCTGAGCTCTTGGCCTCTGCCCATCTTGGACACAGCACATCACTTCAGCCTCGGCTCCAGTTTCCCCA
>NW_026667313.1:0-1344 GCF_009828535.3 Hylobates moloch | reverse complement strand
TGTGCATTCACCTAGCAGAGGTGAACCTTAGTTTTGATTGAGGAGTTTTGTAACCCTCTTTCTGTAGAAACTGCAAGGCGACTTTCGGAGTGCTTAGGGGCCTATAGTGGAAAAAGGTATATCTTGAAATAAAATCTACACAGAATAATTCTGCCAAACTTCTTTCTGTTCTGTGCATTCAACTGTGAGAGTTGAACCTTACTTTTGATTGAGAAGCTCTGAAACTCTCTATCTGTAGAAACTGCAAGCTGATATTCCGAGCGCTAAGTGGCCTATGGTGGAAAAAGGAATATCTTCAAATAAAAACTAAACAGAATCATTCTGCCAAACTTCTTTCTCTTCTCTGCATTGAACTAAAAGAGTTGAACGTTACGGTTGATTGAGAAGTTCTGAAACACTCTTTCTGTAGAAACTGGAAGCGGACATTCGGAGCAATAAGGGGCCTTTAGTGGTAAAAGGAATATCTTCAAATAACAACTACACAGAATCATTCTGCCAAGCTTCTTTCTGTTCTGTGCATTCAACTAACGGAGTTGAAACTTACTTTTCATTGAGAAGTTCTGAAACACTCTTTCTGTAGAAACTGGAAGCGGACATTCGGAGCACTAAGGGGCTTGTAGTGGAAAAAGGAATATCTTCAAATTAAAACTACACAGAAGCATTCTGCGAAACTTCTTTCTCATCTGTGCATACAACTAACAGAGATGAACCTTACTTTTGATTGAGGAGTTTTGAAAAACTCTTTCTGTAGAAATTGCAAGCGGACATTTGGAACACGAAGTGGCTTATAGTGGAAAAAGGAATATCTTCAAATAAGAGCTACACAGAATCATTCTGCCAAACTTCTTTCGGTTCTGTGCATTCAACTAACAGAGTTCAAACCTACTGTTGATTGAGAAGTTCCGATACACTCTTTCTGTGGAAACTGCAAGCGGACATAAGGAGCGCTAAGGGGCCTATAGTGGAAAAAGGAATAACTTCAAATAAAAACAACACAGAAGCATTCTGCAAAACTTCTTTCTGATCTTTGCATTCAAATAGCAGATTTGGACCTTACTTTTGATTGAGAAGTTGTGAAACTCTCTTTCTGTAGAAACTGCAAGCCGACATTCAGAGCACTAAGGGGCCTACCGTGGAAAAAGGAACGTCTTTAAATTAAAACTACACAGAAGCATTCTGCCAAACTTCTTTCTCTTCTGTGCATTCAACTAACAGAGTTGAACCATACTTTTGATTGAGAAGTTCTGAAACTCTCTTTCTGTAGAAACTGCAAGGAGACATTCGGAGCGCTAAGGGGCCTATAGTGGAAAAAGGAATATCTTCAAATAACAACTGCACAGAAGC
>NW_026667312.1:0-1344 GCF_009828535.3 Hylobates moloch | reverse complement strand
GCGTGCAAGTATCTTTATAATCGAATAATTTATATTTCTTTGGGTATATACTCAGTAACAGAATTGTAAGGTTAAATGGTATTTCTGCCTCTAGATCTTTGAGGAATTGCTACACTGTCTTCCACAGTGGTTGAACTAATGTACGTTCTGACCAGCAGTATAAAAGTGTTCTTTTCTATCCACAACCTTGCCAGCATCTGTTCTTTCTGGACTTTTTAATAATCACCTTTCTGACAGGCATGAGATGGTATCTCATTGTGGTTTTCATTTGCATTTGTCTAATAATCAGTGATGTTGAGCTCTTCTTCATATATTTGTTGGCCACATAAATGTCTTCTTTTGAGAAGTGTCTGTTCATGTTCTTTGCCTACTTTTTAATGTTTTTTCTTTTCTTGTAAATTTAAGTTCCTTGTAGACTCTGCATATTAGACCTTTGTCAGATAGATAGATTGCAAAAATGTTCTCCCATTCTGTAGGTTGTCTTTTCAAACCGATGAGAGTTTGTTTTGCTGTGCAGAAGCTCTTTAGTTTAATTAGATCCCATTTGTCAATTTTCGTTTTTGTTACAATTGCTTTTGGCATTTTTGTCATGAAATCTTTGCCCGTGCCTATGTCCTGAATAGCATTACCTAGATTTTCTTCTAGGGTTTTTATAGTTTTGGGTTTTACATTTAAATCTTTAATTTATCTTCAGTGAATTTTTGTATATAAGGTGTAAGGGAGGGTCCCGTTTCAATTTTCTGCATATGGCTAGCCAGTTCTCCCAGCACCATTTATTAAATATGGAATCCTGCCTCCATTGTTTGTTTATGGCAGGTTTCTTGAATATCAGATGCTTGTAGGTATGTGGTCTTATTTCTGAGTTCTCCATTCTCTTCCATTGATCTATGCATCTGTTTTTGTACCAATACCATACTGTTTTGGTTACTGTAGGCTTGTAGTATAGCTTAAAGTCAGGTAGCATAATGCCTCCAGCTTTGTTCTTTTTGTTTAGGATTGTCTTGGCTATTCAGGCTCTTTTTTGGTTTCATATTAACTTTAAAATGGTTTATTCTAATTCTGTGAAAAACGTCAATGTTAGTTTAATGGGAATAGCATTGAATCCATAAATGTCTTTGGGCAGTATGGCCATTTTCATGATATTGATTCTTCTGAACCATGAACATGGGATGTTTTTCGATTTGTTTGTGTCCTCTCTGATTTCCTTGAGCAGTGGTCTGTAGTTGTCCTTGAAGAGATTCTTCACTTCATTTGTTAGCTGTGTTCCTAGGTATTTTATTCTCTTTGTGGCAATTGTGAATGGGAGTTCATTCATGATTTGTTCCTTGGCTTGTCTGTTGTTGG
>NW_026667311.1:0-1345 GCF_009828535.3 Hylobates moloch | reverse complement strand
ATAAATAAATTTTTAAAACTCACTATGTTTTCTATTTATTTATTTATTTTATTATACTTTAATTTCTAGGATACATGTGCAGGATGTGAAGGTTTGTTACATACATATACACGTACCGTGGTGGTTTGCTGAACCCATCAACCCGTCATCTACATTAGGTATTTCTCCTAATGCTCTCCCTCACCTAGCCCCCAACCCCCCAACAGGCCCCAATGTGTGATGTTCCCCTCCCTGTGTCCATGTGTTCTCATTGTTCAGCTCCCACTTATGAGTGAGAACATGCGGGGTTTGGTTTTTCTGTTCCTGTGTTAGTTTGCAGAGGATGATGGCTTTCGGTTTCATCCGTGTTCCTGCAAAGGACATGATCTCATTCTTTTTTATGGCTGCATAGTATTCCATGGTGTATATGTGTGACACTTTCTTTATCCAGTCTATCATTGGTGGGCATTTGGGTTGGTTCCAAGTCTTTGCTATTGTGAACAGTGCTGCAATAAACATATGTGTGCATGTGTCTTTATAGTAGAATGATTTATAATCCTTAGGGTATATAGCCAGTAATGGGATTCTTGGGTCAAATGGTATTTCTGGTTCTAGATCCTTGAGGAATCGCCACACCGTCTTCCAAAATGGTTGAGCTAATTTACACTCCCACCAACAGTATAAAAGCGTTCATATTTCTCCACATCCTCTCCAGCATCTGTTGTTTCCTGACTTTTTAATGATCGCTATTCTAACTGGCATGAGATGGTATCTCATTTATGTTGTTGATTTGCATTGCTGTAATAACCAGTGATGATGAGCTTTTTTTCATGTATTTGCTGGCCACATAAATGATGTCTTTTGAGAAATGTCTGTTCATATTGTTCTCCCGCTTTTTGATGAGGTTGTTCGTCTTTTCTTGTAAATTTGTTTAAATTCCTTGTAGATTATGGATATTAGCCATTTGTCAGATGGGTAGATTGCAAACATTTTCTCCCATTCTGTAAGTTTCCTGTTCATTCTGATAACATTTTTTTTTTTTTTTTTTTGGCTGTGCAGAAGCTCTTTAGTTTAATTAGATCCCATTTGTCAATTTTGGCTTTTGTTGCCATTGCTTTTGGTGTTTTAGTCATTAATTCTTCGCCCATGCCTATGTCCTGAATGGTATTGCCTAGGTTTCTTCTAGGGTTTTTAAGGTTTTAGGTCTTACATTTAATTCTTTAATCCATCTTGAGTTAATTTTTGTATAAGGTATAAGGAAGGGGTCCAGTTTCCGTTTTCTGCATATGGCTAGCCAGTTTTCCCAACACCATTTATTAAATAGGGAATCCTTTCCCCATTGCTTGATTTTGTCAGGTTTGTCAAA
>NW_026667310.1:0-1345 GCF_009828535.3 Hylobates moloch | reverse complement strand
AATGAAGGAAAAAATGTTAAGGGCAGCCAGAGAGAAAGGTCGGGTTACCCACAAAGGGAAGCCCATCAGACTAACAGCTGATCTGTCAGCAGAAACTCTACAAGCCAGAAGAGAGTGGGGGCCGATATTCAACATTCTTAAAGAAAAGAATTTTCAACCCAGAATTTCCTATCCAGCCAAACTAAGCTTCATAAGTGAAGGAGAAATAAAATCCTTTACAGACAAGCAAACGCTGAGTGATTTTGTTACCACCAGGCCTACCCTAAAAGAGCTCCTGAAGGAAGCACTAAACATGGAAAGCAACAACCGGTACCAACCCCTGCAAAAACATGCCAAATTGTAAAGACCATCGAGGCTAGGAAGAAACTGCATCAACTAACGAGCAAAATAACCAACTAACATCATAATGACAGGATCAGATTCACACATAACAATATTAACGTTAAATGTAAATGGGCTAAATGCTCCAATCAAAAGACACAGACTGGCAAACTGGATAAGGAGTCAGGACCCATCAGTGTGCTGTATTCAGGAAACCCATCTCACGTGCAGAGACACACATAGACTCAAAATAAAGGGATGGAGGAAGATCTATCAAGCAACTGGAAAACAAAAAAAGGCAGGGGTTGCAATCCTAGTCTCTGATAAAATAGACTTTAAACCAACAAAGATCAAAAGAGAAAAAGAAGGCCATTACATAATGGTAAAGGGATCAATTCAACAAGAAGAGCTAACTATCCTAAATATATATGCACCCAACACAGGAGCACCCAGATTCATAAAGCAAGTCCTGAGTGACCTACAAAGGGACTTAAACTCCCACACAATAATAATGGGAGATTTTAACACCCCACTGTCAACATTAGACAGATCAACAAGACAGAAAGTTAACAAGGATATCCAGGAATTGAACTCAGCTCTGCACAAAGTGGACCTAATAGACATCTACAGAACTCTCCACCCCATATCAACAGAAGATACATTTTTCTCAGCACCACACCACACCTATTCCAAAATTGACCACACAGTTGGAAGTAAAGCTCTCCTCAGCAAATGTAAAAGAACAGAAATTATAACAAACTGTCTCTCAGACCACAGTGCAATCAAACTAGAACTCGGGATTAAGAAACTCACTCAAAACCACTCAACTACATGGAAACTGAACAACCTGCTCCTGAATGACTACTGGGTACATAATGAAATGAAGGCAGAAATAAAGATGTTCTTTGAAACCAACGAGAACAAAGACACAACATACCAGAATCTCTGGGACACATTCAAAGCAGTGTGTAGAGGGAAATTTATAGCACTAAATGCCCACAAGAGAAAGCAGGAAAGATCCAAA
>NW_026667309.1:0-1345 GCF_009828535.3 Hylobates moloch | reverse complement strand
ATGCAGTTTCTTCCTAGCCTTGATGGTCTTTACAATTTGGCATGTTTCTGCAGTGGCTGGTTCTGGTTGTCCCTTTCCATGTTTAGTGCTTCTTTAAGGAGCTCTTTTAGGGCAGGCCTGGTGGTTACAAAATCTCTCAGCATTTGCTTGTCTGTAAAGTATTTTATTTCTCCTTCACTTATGAAGCTTAGTTTGGCTGGATATTAATTCTTGGTTGAAAATTCTTTTGTTTAAGAATGTTCAATATTGGCCCCCACTCTCTTCTGGCTTGTAGAGTTTCTGCTGAGAGATAAGCTGTCTGATGGACTTCCCTTTGTGGGTAACCCGACCTTTCTCTCTGGTTGCCCTTAACATTTTTTCCTTCATTTCAACTTCGGTGAATCTGACAATTATGTATCTTGGAGTTGCTCTTCTCGAGAAGTATCTTTGTGGCTTTCTCTGTATTTCCTGAATTTGAATGTTGGCCTGCCTTGCTAGATTGAGGAAGTTCTCCTGGATAATATCCTCCAGAGTGTTTTCCAACTTGGTTCCATTCTTCCCGTCACTTTGAGGTACACCAATCAGATGTAAATTTGGTCTTTTCACATAGTCCCATATTTCTGGGAGGCTTTGTTCATTTCTTTTTATTCTTTTTTCTCTAAACTTCTCTTCACACTTCGTCTTCCATCACTGATACCCTTTCTTCCAGTTGATCGCATTGGTTACTGAGGCTTGTGCATTCATCACGTAATACTCATTTCATGGTTTTCAGCTCCATCAGGTCCTTTAAGAACTTCTCTGCATTGGTTATTCTAGTTATCCATTCATCTATTTTTTTTCAAAGTTTTTAACTTCTTTACCATTGGTTCGAACCTCCTCCTTTAGCTCGGAGTAGTTTGAGCTCCTGAAGCCTTCCTCTCTCTACTCATCAAAGTCATTCTCCGCCTAGCTTTGTTCCATTGCTTGTGAGGAGCTGCATTCCTTTGGAGGAGAGGTGCTCTGACTTTTAGAGTTTCCAGTTTTTCTGCTCTGTTTTTTCCCCATCTTTGTGGTTTTATCTACATTTAGTCTTTGATGATGGTGACTTACAGATGGGTTTTTGGTGTGGATGTCCTTTCTGTTTGTTAGTTTTCCTTCTAACAGTCAGGACCCTCAGCTGCAGGTCTGTTGGAGTTTACTGGAGGTCCACTCCAGACCCTGTTTCCTGGGTATCAGCAATGGTGGCTGCAGAACAGTGGATACTGGTGAACCACAAATGCTGCTGCCTGATGGTTCCTCTGGAAGTTTTGCCTCTTAGGAGTACCCAGCTGTGTGAGGTGTCAGTCCACCCTTACTTGGGGTGCCTCCCAGTTAGGCTACTCAGGAT
>NW_026667308.1:0-1345 GCF_009828535.3 Hylobates moloch | reverse complement strand
GAGTGTGATGTTCCCCTTCCTGTGTCCATGAGTTCTCATTGTTCAATTCCCACCTGTGAGTGAGAACATGTGGTGTTTGGTTTTTTGTCCTTGCGATAGTTTACTGAGAATGATGTTTTCCAGTTTCATCCATGTCCCTACAAAGGACATGAACTCATCATTTTTTATGGCTGCATAGTATTCCATGGTGTATATGTGCCACATTTTCTGAATCCAGTCTATCATTGTTGGACATTTGGGTTGGTTCCAAGTCTTTGCTATTGTGAATAGTGCCGCAATAAACATACATGTGCATGTGTCTTTATAGCAGCATGATTTATATTCCTTTGGGTATATACCCAGTAATGGGATGGCTGGGTCAAATGGTATTTCTAGTTCTAGATCCCTGAGGAATCACCACACTGACTTCCACAATGGTTGAACTAGTTTACAGTCCCACCAACAGTGTAAAAGTGTTCCTATTTCTCCACATCCTCTCCAGCACCTGTTGTTTCCTGATTTTTTAATGATGGCCATTCTAACTGGTGTGAGATGATATCTCACTGTGGTTTTGATTTGCATTTCTCTGATGGCCAGTGATGATGAGCATTTCTTCATGTGTTTTTTGGCTACATAAATGTCTTCTTTTGAGAAGTGTCTGTTCATGTCCTTTGCCCACTTTTTGATGGGGTTGTTTGTTTTTTTTCTTGTAAATTTGTTTGAGTTCATTGTAGATTCTGGATATTAGCCCCTTGTCAGATGAGTAGGTTGCGAAAATTTTCTCCCATTTTGTAGGTTGCCTGTTCACTCTGATGGTAGTTTCTTTTGCTGTGCAGAAGCTCTTTAGTTTAATTAGATCCCATTTGTCAATTTTGGCTTTTGTTGCCATTGCTTTTGGTGTTTTAGACATGAAGTCCTTGCCCACGCCTATGTCCTGAATGGTAATATGTCCTGAATGGTATTGCCTAGGTTTTCTTGTAGGATTTCAATGGTTTTAGGTCTAACATTTAAGTCTTTAATCCATCTTGAATTAATTTTTGTATAAGGTGTAAGGAAGGGATCCAGTTTCAGCTTTCTACATATGGCTAGCCAGTTTTCCCAGCACCATTTATTAAATAGGGAATCCTTTCCCCATTTCTTGTTTTTGTCAGGTTTGTCAAAGATCAGATAGTTGTAGATATGTGGCATTATTTCTGAGGGCTCTGTTCTGTTCCATTGATCTATGTCTCTGTTTTGGTACCAGTGCCATGCTGTTTTGGATACTGTAGCCTTGTAGTATAGTTTGAAGTCAGGTAGCGTGATGCCTCTAGCTTTGTTCTTTTGGCTTAGGATTGACTTGGCAATGCGGGCTCTTTTTTGGTTCCAT
>NW_026667307.1:0-1345 GCF_009828535.3 Hylobates moloch | reverse complement strand
TTAAGAGGTGAAATGGATGGGACTTGGTATTTAATTAACTGAAGTGGGATGCAGTAGGCAAGGGAGAATCTTGGATTACCTCCCAATTTATTTTTTTTTGTGAGAAATATTAAAATAAAGTCATAGGCAGAGTCTGTGTGTTTATGGGGAAGTGGGGAGTAAGAACCTGGAAATGTTACTGTAATCAGGTTTTGGCACAATCCTTGTGATTTTCCTATACCTCGTCTGTACCTGTGTAAATGGTTTATTTATGAACCTCTTCTCTAGTTGATTTGTGTCATCTGCTTTCTGCCAGGAACTTGATTGGTACAATAATTGTAATAAGAAGCAGCCCCAGGAAACAGAACTTCAAATTTAGGAAATGAATTGCTTACATATTTGAGGAGTATTGGGAAGAAATGAGATATGGATAATTCATTATGTGTATTGACATTACTATTACTCAAATGATTACAGCTTTTGTCATGGGATGAAATACATGAGCCGGCGAGGGATTGGGATATTAAATGATTATGAAACTTGGCTGCAATGGCTAACAGAGTAATTATAAACTTTTTGGTGTCACCCGGCTTCTTCTGATAACACCAGAGAGTGTAGATGTAGAAATTGTGTTATCATTCTCAGTAAACTATCGCAAGGACAAAAAACCAAACACCGCATGTTCTCACTCATAGGTGGGAATTGAACAATGAGAACTCATGGACACAGGAAGGGGAACATCACACTCCGGGGACTGTTGTGGGGTTGGGGGAGGGGGGAGGGACAGCATTAAGAGATATACCTAATGCTAAATGATGAGTTAATGGGTGCAGGAAATCAACATGGCACATGGTTACATATGTAACAAACCTGCACATTGTGCACATGTACCCTAAAACCTAAAGTATAATAATAAAAAAAAAAGAAAAGAAATTGTGCTATTGAAAATTTAAAATATCTGGCATGGATGATCAGAAAGCCTAAAGAGCAGATTTGAATGAGCCTCTCATTTCCTATGGCCATAGAGAAGATACATAAGAGAACTAAGTCCAAGGTTTGATTGTGACAGTTGCAGAGTTTTAATTCAAATAAATTCTCAACATCTCTAGGTCTCTTATGCTGATAAGAAAATGAACTTCTTATTATGACATAGAAGAACCTATGCAACTTAGTTCCTTATTATACAACTTCTTCTGAGGCTCTGGTGTATACATTATACAATGAATGTTATACTAAAATTCTCATCACTCAGTAAGCATCGAACCAGGATGCCACACTGCATGGGGTCACTGTGTTTAGAAGATATGTTAGCTGCATATTTAAGAGGTGAAATGGATGGGACTTGGTATTTAATTAACTGAAGTGG
>NW_026667306.1:0-1345 GCF_009828535.3 Hylobates moloch | reverse complement strand
TTAAGAGGTGAAATGGATGGGACTTGGTATTTAATTAACTGAAGTGGGATGCAGTAGGCAAGGGAGAATCTTGGATTACCTCCCAATTTATTTTTTTTTGTGAGAAATATTAAAATAAAGTCATAGGCAGAGTCTGTGTGTTTATGGGGAAGTGGGGAGTAAGAACCTGGAAATGTTACTGTAATCAGGTTTTGGCACAATCCTTGTGATTTTCCTATACCTCGTCTGTACCTGTGTAAATGGTTTATTTATGAACCTCTTCTCTAGTTGATTTGTGTCATCTGCTTTCTGCCAGGAACTTGATTGGTACAATAATTGTAATAAGAAGCAGCCCCAGGAAACAGAACTTCAAATTTAGGAAATGAATTGCTTACATATTTGAGGAGTATTGGGAAGAAATGAGATATGGATAATTCATTATGTATATTGACATTACTATTACTCAAATGATTACAGCTTTTGTCATGGGATGAAATACATGAGCTGGCGAGGGATTGGGATATTAAATGATTATGAAACTTGGCTGCAATGGCTAACAGAGTAATTATAAACTTTTTGGTGTCACCCGGCTTCTTCTGATAACACCAGAGAGTGTAGATGTAGAAATTGTGTTATCATTCTCAGTAAACTATCGCAAGGACAAAAAACCAAACACCGCATGTTCTCACTCATAGGTGGGAATTGAACAATGAGAACTCATGGACACGGGAAGGGGAACATCACACTCCGGGGACTGTTGTGGGGTTGGGGGAGGGGGGAGGGACAGCATTAGGAGATATACCTAATGCTAAATGACGAGTTAATGGGTGCAGGAAATCAACATGGCACATGGTTACATATGTAACAAACCTGCACATTGTGCACATGTACCCTAAAACCTAAAGTATAATAATAAAAAAAAAAGAAAAGAAATTGTGCTATTGAAAATTTAAAATATCTGGCATGGATGATCAGAAAGCCTAAAGAGCAGATTTGAATGAGCCTCTCATTTCCTATGGCCATAGAGAAGATACATAAGAGAACTAAGTCCAAGGTTTGATTGTGACAGTTGCAGAGTTTTAATTCAAATAAATTCTCAACATCTCTAGGTCTCTTATGCTGATAAGAAAATGAACTTCTTATTATGACATAGAAGAACCTATGCAACTTAGTTCCTTATTATACAACTTCTTCTGAGGCTCCGGTGTATACATTATACAATGAATGTTATACTAAAATTCTCATCACTCAGTAAGCATCGAACCAGGATGCCACACTGCATGGGGTCACTGTGTTTAGAAGATATGTTAGCTGCATATTTAAGAGGTGAAATGGATGGGACTTGGTATTTAATTAACTGAAGTGG
>NW_026667305.1:0-1345 GCF_009828535.3 Hylobates moloch | reverse complement strand
ATGGAATGGAATGGAATGGAATGGAATGGAATGGAATGGAATAGAATTGAATGGAATGGAATGGAATGCAGTGGACTGAAGTGGAGTTGCATGGAGGGAATGGAATGGAATAGAATGGAATGGAATGGAATGGAACGGAATGGAACGGAATGGAATGGAATGGAATGGAAAAAGTGTAGTGGTGTGTAGTAGAGTTCAATGAAAAAGAAAGGAATAGAGTGTAGAAGAGTGGAATGGAGTGGAATGGAATGGACTGGAAAGGAATGGAATGGAACGGAATGGAGGCGAATGGGAAGGCATGGAACACAGTGGAGTGGAGAGGACCAGAGGGGAGAAGAGTGGATTTGAAATGAATGAAATGAAATGGAATGGATTGGATTGGAGTGGGAGTGGATTATACTGGAAAAGAATAGAATGGAATGGAAAGGAATGGAAGGGAATGGAATGGAACGGAATGGAATGGATTCGAATGGAATGGAATGGAAGGGAATGGAACGGAACAGAATGGAATGGCATTGAATGGAATCGAATGGAAAGGAAAAAAGTGCAGAGGACAGTGGAGTGAAATGGCGAAGAAAGGAATGGAGTGGAGTGGAGTGGAATGGAGTGCAATGGAATGGAATGGAATGAAGTGGACAGGAATGGAGGTGAATGGGAAGGAATGGAATGCATTGGAATGGAGAGGAGTGGAGTGGAGAAGAGTGTATTTGAATTGAATGGAATAGAACGGAATATATTGAAGTGGATTCTATTGGAAAATAATGTAATGGAAAGGAATGATAGGGAATGGCATGGAAAGTAATGGAATGGAATGGAATGGAATGGAATGGAATGGAATTCAATCGAGTGGAATGATATGGAATGGAATGCAATAGAATGGAATGGAATGGAATAGATTAGAATGGAATGGAAAAGAAGGGAATGGAATGGAATGGAATGGAATAGAAGGGAATGGAACGGAACAGAATGGAATGGCATGGAAGTGAATAGAACGGAAAGGAAAAAATTGCAGAGGAGGGCAGTGGAATGAAATGGAGAAGAAAGGAAGGGAGTGGAGTGGAGTGGA
Organism: Hylobates moloch; assembly: GCF_009828535.3. Lineage (NCBI taxonomy): Eukaryota > Metazoa > Chordata > Mammalia > Primates > Hylobatidae > Hylobates > Hylobates moloch. Next base: position 279 of record NW_026667305.1, on the reverse strand, counting down.
ATCGAGTGGAATGGAACAGAATGGAATGGAAAGGAATGGGATGGAATGGAATGGAATTGAATGAAGTGGACAGGAATGGAGGTGAATGGGAAAGAATGGAATGCATTGGAGTGCAGAGGAGAAGAGTGGAGAAGAGTGGATTTGAATTGAATGGAATAGAAAGGAATATATTGGAGTGGAGTGGAGTGGATTCTATTGGAAAAGAATGTAATGGATAGGAATGGAATGGAAAGGAATGGAATGGAATGGAATGGAATGGAATGGAATGGAATGGAATGG
>NW_026667304.1:0-1346 GCF_009828535.3 Hylobates moloch | reverse complement strand
TCATGATGGGATCACAGGGCAGAGAGCAATTCATTTTACTCCAGGGACTGGGGCCCCGGGGGTTGAGGAGCTGTCTCTGCAGCGTTTCTAGAAGTGGCCAGATCTCCTCTGAGGTTAGAGAAGGGGACCCCTTTCACTTTTCCTGAATCAGCAATCCTAGCCTCCATTGAGGAGCTCTCTGCTGCTCAGAACCCCAAAAGGGAGATTCAAAAGATCCTGGAGTTTGTGGGGCGCTCTCTGCCAGAGGAGACTATTGACCTCATGGTGCAGCACACGTCGTTCAAGGAGATGAAGAAGAACCCTATGACCAACTACAGCACTGTCCCCCGGGAGTTCATGGACCACAGCATCTCCCCCTTCATGAGGAAAGGTGGGCGCCGGCCAGCACGGGGGTTTGGAATGGGTGGGAGCAGCAGGTGGAGCCTTCCCATAGGCACTCGGGGCCTCCCCTGGGATGAGACTCCAGCTTTGCTCTCTGCCTTCCTCCCCCAGGCATGGCTGGGGACTGGAAGACCACCTTCACCGTGGCACAGAATGAGCGCTTCGATGCGGACTATGCGGAGAAGATGGCAGGCTGCAGCCTCAGCTTCCGCTCTGAGCTGTGAGAGGGGCTCCTGGGGTCACTGCAGAGGGAGTGTGTGAATCAAGCCTGACCAAGCGGCTCAAGAATAAAATATGAATTGAGGGCCAGGGACAGTAGGTCATGTCTGTAATCCCAGCAATTTGGGAGGCTGAGGTGGGAGGATCATTTGAGCTCAGGAGTTCAAGACCAACCTGGGCAACATAGTGAGATTCTGCTGAAAAAAAAAAATAACAAAATAAAATCAATTTTTAAAAAGAGAATAAAATATGACTTATGGGCCAGGCAGGGTGGCTCATGCCTGTAATCCCAGCAATTTGAGAAGTTGAGGCCAGAGGATCACTGGAGGACCGGAGGTTGGAAACAGCCTGGTCAACATTATAAGATGTCATCCCTACAAAAATTTGAGAAAATTATCTGCAAGTGGTGGTGGCACCTGTAGTCCCAGCTACTTGGCAAGTGAAGGCAGGAGGATCGCCTGAGCCAGGGAGGTTGTGGCTGCAATTGGCTGTGACTGGGCTAATCCACTCAAGCCTGAGGGACAGAGCGAACCTTGCTTGAGAAATAAATAAAATATAATATAATTAAAATAAATTATGATTCAGGACCAGTCTGGCCAACATGGTAAAACCCCGTCTCTACTAAAAAAAAAAAAAAAAAAAAAAAATTAGCCGGTCATGGTGGCAGGCACCTGTAACCTCAGCTACTCTGGAGGCTGAGGCAGGAGAATCACTTGAACCCAGGGACGGATGTTGCAGTGAGCCAA
>NW_026667303.1:0-1346 GCF_009828535.3 Hylobates moloch | reverse complement strand
ATGATTTGAAGTAATACGATACAGACATGAGCTTTTAAATTGTAGATATCTTGTATGACAAACTAAGGATTTATATATGCCAATTACAGGTATCAGAATGCTGTTGTAATTTGATGAACAAGTAGTTTGCATGATGGAAGCCATATTTTCAGTGCATCATTCTAAAGCAGTATGAAGCAGGAAATAGAGGGTGAAGAAAGAAAGGCTATGGAGGCAAAGAATAAAAAAGCCTGATGTAGAAATGGTCAAAAGTTAAAAGAATATAAATTTCACATTAACTGGTACTACCAGAAAAGGGTGGAGATTCTACCTCTTTGGAGTAAGAGTCTTTCTTGTCTTTTCAGTGTTCTAATGATATATTTGGTGGCAATATATCATTGGTTTTAAAAAGACTTTTGAGGTGATGCTATTATTTATTTATATTTAAAAAATTGTCAGCCCATTCCTCTGGACAAGTAGGTCTAGAATGGACAGCAGAAATCTGTATTATGACCAGATGATGTTTTGATACCAGCCATGTTTGGAAACTGCTTAATTAGATGAATGTGAAGTGTTCTTCCACCTCTTAAGTCTAATTTCTGATAAAATATTATGTGACTTTAACAAATCATAAATGGCAAAATACATTTTCATTTGTTTTAAAAAAGTGCATTCACTATGTCCTAAAGCAGGGGTCCCCAACCCCTGAGCTGCAAACCAGTAGGGGTCCGTGGCCTGTTAGGAACCAGGCCACACACGGGATGCGAGCATCGGGCAAATGAGCTGAGCTCTGCCTACTGTCAGATTAGCAGAGGCATTAGATTTTCATAGGAGCGGGAACCCTATTGTGAACTGAACATGCAAGGCATGTAGGTTGCCCACTCCTTACAATAATCTAATCCCTGATGATCTGAAGTGGGACAGTCTCGTCCCCAAACCACCCACCTGCTAACTCTCACCCACCTCTGCTCCCCATTCATGGGAGAATTGTTTTGCATGAAACTGGTCCCTGGTGCCAAAAAGGTTGGGAACCCCTTGCCAAAAGCATAAATCTTTAAGTGTAATAATACCAAGATGTAGATCTTTGTAACTTGGCTCGTAGATATATATCAATAAATAATTGTGATTTTAATTGAAATATCATAACATAAAATTTATTTACAGATAGTCCTAGGGGCACATCAGATAATCTCTCTGCCAGAGACTACTATTTCCACATAAAAATTACATAACTGAAAGATTTTCCCACACTGTTTACATTTAAATGACATTTTGGTTTGAGATTTAGCTTTTACTAAGAAAGCTAATTTATTTTTTTTTTGCCTCAAAGTCTGTTCTATTTATTGATAAGACATATTATCGTCTGT
>NW_026667302.1:0-1346 GCF_009828535.3 Hylobates moloch | reverse complement strand
AAATTTTTTCTAACATTTCATTATGAAAATTTGAAATTATGAAGCTGACAGAAAAGTTGAAGAACTTTTACAGTGAAGATACTGTGACCTTCATTCTACAGTTACAATTTTACTGTAATTGCTTGATTACATATTTGTCTTTCTAGCAGTTCTTTTTTGTTGTTGTTGTTTTTTGTTTTTTTGAGACAGAATCTTGCTCTGTTGCCCAGGCTGGAGTGCAGTGGCTGAATCTTGGCTCACCACAACCTCCGCCTCCCAGGTTCAAGCGATTCTCCTGCCTCAGCCTCCCAAGTAGCTGGGACTACAGGCATGTGCCACCAAGCCCGGCTAATTTTTGTATTTTTGGTAGTGATGGGATTTCACTATGTTGGCCAGTCTGGTCTCGAACTCCTGACCTTGTGATCTGCCCACCTCAGCCTCCCAAAGTGCTGGGATTACAGGTGTGAGCCACTGCGTCCGGCCTCTAGCTGTTCTTTTATCCTGTATTTTATATTTTTATATTTGTGTTTCTTTTATCTGAGAATATTGGTTCCTAATGAAGTTAATGTATTATATATGTGCATATATATACCCATACATATATAAATATATAATCTCACATTATATAAAATGTGTAATCACACAATACATACTCACACGTCTATAATCTTTTCAAAGAACAAATCCAACATTACCACTACAAACCCACTGTTTAAGGGGTTTTTGTTTGGTTTTTGTTCTCAGGATATACAAAATTCTTTATTTCAAGTCTCTTAAAATAGTTTTCTCTGTGGTTATGCTGCTAACTTAATATAGAGTAGGAGTCAGTAAACTTTTTCTCTGAAGGACCAGATAGTAAATATTTTGAGCTTTGCGGCCCATATGGTCTCTGTTGTAACTACTCAACTCTGTCACTGTATCTCAAAAGCAGCCATAGACTATATGTAAACGGGCATAACTGTGTTCCAGTAAAACCTTATTCATGAAAACAGTTGGTGGGCCAGATTTGGACTGCAGATCATAGTTTGGTGACCTTTGACATAGAGCACAGAATTTGGTTCATTGGTTCATTTGTTTGTTTTTCATTTTTAGGAATTGTTTTGCATTTTCTTTTTGATTTAATTTTTTTAACTATGAAAAACATCTGTTGTGCTCTAAAACTAATAAAATTAGATACAGTTATCCATGTTTCCTCCTCTGCTCTCTCCCTCTCTCTGTAGACGACTTATTTTAATTAGTTTTAAATTTATTCTTAAATTGCTTCTTTTTTGAAAAGACATGCAAATAATCTATGATTTCATATTCGTTCCCATTTTTACACAAAAGGTAGCATGCTATATTTATTTTTTTCTGCGTCTTTTAATTTT
>NW_026667301.1:0-1346 GCF_009828535.3 Hylobates moloch | reverse complement strand
GTGTCTACAAACAGCCCAGCTTCTATAATTACGTAAAGTAAATTCAATATCAGTCGTTCTTTCGTAATCAAAACTAAAGTCTACAATACCATTCTTACATACAACAGCATTAACAGTAATTCCTTACTATCATGTAATAAATAGCCAGGGCATGTTTAGCTTTCTGCAGATGTTTCAAAACATCTTCTTATAGTTTGTACAAATTACGATGCAACAAATCTGTACATCCATTGAGTTGAAAAATGTCTTAAATTTTTTATAATCTAAATTTTTAAATAATCTGTAACAACCTCATCTCTTCCCTACAAACATTTACTTTTCTTCTATGCTATCTATTTATGTAAGAAACTGGATTGTCTTAAAAAAAGTCCTACATTTGGAATTTGGCTGATCATATCTTTATTGTGTCATTCAACATGTTCCTGTAGTTCAGTGTTTCTTGGAAAGCGGAAGTTATATTTAGGAATTTGGTTAGTTCAGTTTTTGGAGGGGAAGCAGGAGTGCTCCATAGTTTTTTATTGCATCACTTCAAGAGTTGTATAATATCTGATTTTCCCACTTTTAGTGATACTTAGAATAATCTGCAGGTTTAGTTATTGTTCACCAAATTGATCCTTTATAAAGTTTCCCATCAGTTTTTCATCTAATGTTTTATCTACTCCTGTCATTTAGTTGCCTAGCTATTTCATTAGAAGTTGCAAGGCCGGGCTTGGTGGCTCACGCCTGTAATTCCAGCACTTTGGGAGGCTGAGGCAGGTAGATCACAAGGTCAGGATTTTCAGACCAGCCTGACCAACATGGTAAAACCTTGTCTCTATTGAAAATACAAAAATTAGCCGGCCATGGTGATGCACACATGTAGTCCCAGCTACTCGGGAGGCTGAGGCAGGAGAATTGCTTGAACCCAGGAGGCGGAGGTTGCGGTGAGCTGAGTCCGCGCCATTGCACTGCAGCCTGGGTGTCAGAGCGAGACTTGTCTTAAAAACAAAACAAAACAAAAAAGAAGTTGCAAAATGGTGATTATTTGAATTCTCTCATTTATTCTACATTTATGAGTTATTCTTCTTCTGTAAAGAACTTTGCCTTATAAACTACTTAGAAACTATAGTAATGACAAGATAAGTGCTTGATTCTTTCTTTTCCTTATGTATTAGTTTTTAGAATAATGAATTGGTTCTCTGCAATCTCCAGTGGAGACTAAGGAAGTTGGTTTTCTATTTTGTAACATAATTATGCAATTATGGATTTTAGTATATTTTATGTGCTTCAGTCCATTGAGTCATTCTTCTTTTGAAACTGAAATTATTCCACTTAGCCAATGGGAGCCTGGAGCCTCTTCAGGCTGA
>NW_026667300.1:0-1346 GCF_009828535.3 Hylobates moloch | reverse complement strand
GTTTCAATGAAGGGGTGGCCTGCCCCTCCACACTTGTGGGTGTTTCTCATTAGGTGGAACAAGAGACTGAGGAAAGAAAGAGAAACCGAGAAAAAGTATAGAGAAAGAGAAGTGGGCCCAGAGGACCGGCGCTCAGCGTACCGAGGACCCGCGCCATCACTGGTCTCTGAGTTCCCGCAGTATTTATTGATCATTATCTCTACCATCTTGGAGAGGGGGATGTGGCAGGACAATAGGGTAATAGTGTTGGGAGGGTCAGCAGGAAAACATGTGAACATATATCTCTGTGTCATAAACAAGGTTAGAAAAGGTGCTGTGCCTTGATGGACATGTATACAAACATCTCGGTGCATTAAAGAGCAGTGTTGTGGCCAGTGTGTCTCAATTCCAGCCCCAAGGTTGTTTTCTCCTATCTCAGTAAATAGAACATACAATCTGGTTTTACACCAAGAAATTCCATTGCTCAAGGACAAGCAGGAGACAGATGGCTTCTCTTATCTCAACTGCAAAGAGGTCTTCTTCTTTTACTCATCCTCCTCAGCACAGACCCTTTATGGGTGTCGGGCTGGGGGATGGTCAGGTCTTTCCCTTCCCAGGAGGCCATATCTCAGACTATCACATGCGGAGAAACCTTGGACAATACCTGGTTTTCCTAGGCAGAGGTCCCTGTGGCTTTCTGCAGTGTATTGTGTCCCTGGGTACTTGAGATTAGAGAGTGTGATGACTTTTAACAAGCATACTGCCTTCAAGCACTTTTTTAACAAAGCACATTCTGCATAGCCCTAAATCCATTAAAACTTGAGTCAACACAGCAGAAGTCTCTGTGAGCACAGGGTTTGGACTAGGGTTACAGATTAACAGCATCTCAACGCAGAATAATTTTTCTTAGTACAGAACAAAATGGAGTCTTTTATGTTTACTTCTTTCTACATAGACACAGTAACACTCTGATCTCTCTTTCTTTTCCCCATGTTTCTCTATCCCGAGATCATGGTCATTTTCTTGACTATCTATTCTGCCTTAATTTCCCCCGAAGAGATCTTAGGGTCATAATCATATTGGAGGTTTAGTGGCTAGTTCATTTTTTCTGCAGCTGTTTCCTGCTGAGTGGGTGTTATTCTGCCTAGCCTGGGCCCTAAAGTTTCTTCCTGTGTGATCTAATAGGGTATAAATGATGTCATTCATGGAACCAATGGGCAAGATATTGGCAGCCAAAGTTTGAAAGCCTTGCAAAGCCATCATGCAAACATGGAGTTGCTGTAAGCAAGAGAGCAAGAAATCAGTTAACATTTCAAACAAAATTGGAACAAAAGTAAAAGCTGAGAGTATAGTAATAACTGTTACTA
>NW_026667299.1:0-1346 GCF_009828535.3 Hylobates moloch | reverse complement strand
TTCCTATTAGCTCACATTTAATTTCACCTTTTCATTCCATTCCATTCAATTCCATTCCATCCCATTCCATTTCGTTTAATTGCATTCCATTCCATGTCACTCCATTCCATTCCACACTACTCTTTTGTATTCGTTTTTTTCAAAAAGTTCTCAGTCTGTCATCCTGGCTGGACTGCAGTTGCACAAGGTCAGCTCACATTTTATTTTACCGTTCCATTTGATTCCATTCTATTCTATTCCATTCCATTCCATTCCATTCCATTCCATTCCATTCCATTCCATTGCATTCCATTCGGTTCCATTCATTTCCATTCTATTCCATTCCATTCCATTCCATTACATTGCATTCCATTCCACTTCTTTCCATTCCGTTCCATTCCATTCCATTCCTTTATATTCCCTTCAATTCCACTCCATTCCAACCTATTCTATTCTATTCCTTTCTTCCAAAATGTTCTCAATGTGACACCCTGGCTGGATTACAGTGGCTCCAACTCAGCTCACATTTTATTTCACCCTTCCGTTCCGTTCTATTCCATTCCACTCCATTCCATTTTGTCCCATTCCATTCCATTCCATTCCATTCCATTCCATTCCATTCCACACTATTCTATTCTATACTTTGATTTCAAAATGTTCTCAATCAGTCACCCTGGCTGGATTGAAGTGTCACAATGTCAGCTCATATTTTATTTCACCGTTACATTCCATTCCATTAAATTCCATTCCATTCCATTTTTTTCCATTCCTTTCCATTCCGTTCCATTGCAATTCATTCCATTCCATTCCATTCCATTCCACTCCATTCAATTCCATTTCTTTCCATTCCGTTCCTTTCCATTCCATTGGACTCTGTTCCCTTCCATTCCATTAGATTCCATTCCATTCTGTTCCATTCCACACTATTCTATTCTATTCCTTTCTTCTCAAAAGTTCTCAATGTGACACTCTCGCTGGATTGCAGTGGCTCAAAGTCAGCTCACATTTTATTTCACCCTTTCATTTCATTCTATTCAATTCTATTCCATTCCATTCCATTCCATACCGCACTATTCTCTTCTATTCCTTGGTTTCAAAATGTTTTCAATCAGGTACCCTGGCTGGGTTGAGCTGTCACAATATCAGCTCAGATTTTATTTCACCTTTGCATTCCATTCCATTAAATTCCATTCCATTATATTCCATTTTATTTCTTTCCATTCCTTTCCATTCCATTCCATTGCACTTCATTCCATTCCATTCCATTCCATTCCATTCCATTCCATTCCATTCCATTCCATTCTGTTCCATTCCATTCCATTCCATTCCATTCCATTGGACCCTGTTCCCTTCCATTCCATTAGATT
>NW_026667298.1:0-1346 GCF_009828535.3 Hylobates moloch | reverse complement strand
AAGGGAGGAGAGTATAATGAGGCACATCTAAACCCATCTGCCAGTCGTGGCCTAACCCAGTTTTTCAGATTTCTTTGAAGTGCTCTCTGCCAAAAGAGGAGTCCATTCAGCAGGTTGGTGACTTACAACTTAATTTTTGGTTTTTACACACCGAAAAACAAAAGCAGTTCACAAATTGAATGTAAAACATATTGCTAAAACAAAAAAAAAAAAATTAAGTGCTTCCTGAATTTTCCTACATGTCAAAGAAAAAGAAATTATTAGAATTCAGATAAGAAATACCCCTCATACAAAAGATTAACCATTTTTTTTTTTTTTACTATCTTAGTTTGGGTCCACCCACAATGATGATTCCTGTTTAGGCAGCAAATTTACACTGGGAGGAAAGGAGGAAAGTGAGGAAGAAAGCAGAAGATGAAGGGTAAAAGACACATCAACAACCCACCTGACTCAGGATAACCAAAGATCAACCACATGTGGAAACATGGACTAAATTCCTCTGGGCTGTTCCACCTGAGAGATGAGGAAGCTGGGGTATGTATACACCTCATCCTGTCCTCACTGATTGTGAGCTGTCTCTCTTGTTCTATTTCAAGCTGCTATAACAGATTCCTTGTCACTGTGTAATGCATACGGAAGAGAAATTAATTTTCTCACACATCTGGAGAATGGGAAATTTAAGATCAAGACATAGGCAGGTTAAGGTCTGCTTTCTCCGCTTTCAAGATGATGCCTGGAGTTGGAAATGCAAAAGTTCTACACAGGTTTTCATGTGCACCCGTGGTCAGTGCCCCAACCTCCACGTTGTTCAGGGGTCAACTGCTCATTCAATCTGTAGCTGCATCTCTCCGGAACAGGATCTTGGCAGGTGATTGCAAGTAAAGGAATCCAGAAAATAACATCTCAAACTATGCTGCATTGGTATGATGATCATGTAAAACCAAAGGCATTTAGAAAGCAGCAAATGCACAAAAAGCTTTTCCTAAATGTCCCTTATCTGCGTAATAGCAGATTCTCCAGAAGGAAACCGATTGTCAAGAAAATTCTTCCTGAGAATTTTCACATCAGGGAAGATTAACACAAAACAGGAATCAAAAATAGAAGAGACTGGGAATTGATGCTTTATCCAGACAGGCTATTACCTATTCTTTTGAGGATGCACTTCTGTTCTCATCTATTCTCTCCAGGTTGCCTACACTTCCCAATTCCCTCTTCCCTAGAAAAGAAATATAAACAACTGGATCTCACTGAGTTATCTGGGTAATCACCCTGCTATGATATTCTGCTGCACTTCAAATGAATTTTGTTTGTCTTTTCTCTTATTAATCTTTCTTTTGTCTGTTCAT
>NW_026667297.1:725-1347 GCF_009828535.3 Hylobates moloch | reverse complement strand
GCCATACATTAATAGGTAGGTATAAAAGTGGCATATACATGTAAATAGGTTGCTGTTATTTTCTTCTGAAGTTTAAGTTGTATAGCTTCTGTTTGCAGGGATTTAAGAAAGCACAGCTTAGTATTCAGTGATTTCAAATTAGAAAAAAATTGAGAGAAAAGAAAAGAAAGAAGGAAAAAATATAAAAACCTTATTTTGGAGGCTTATAGCCAGGAAAAATTAGAATTCAGTCCAAACTGTAGAAAATAATAAAAATGTAAAAACATTAGGCAAGACTAGAATCTAACAAGTTTGCTATAGTTTTTGAAACATAATTTTTCTCTCTTCAGTTTCTCATTTTTCAATTTTATTTTACTTGCTTTATTATACTTGGCCTGATTATAGAAAAGTGCAGGAAGAACAATTATTTTTTAAATAGGCTTTTTAAAAATTGGCTTTGATGAAACTTCATTCCGTAGAAGAAATCTCAGATAAAATTTTTCAAAGTCGAGCCAAGCCATGGCTTTGTAACATCAAATACCTATGAGTTGGGTAAATTCCTCTGCTCTTTTTTTTTTTTGAGACGGAGTCTCGCTCTGTCACCCAGGCTGGAGTGCAGTGGCGCGATCTCCGCTCACTACAA
>NW_026667297.1:0-715 GCF_009828535.3 Hylobates moloch | reverse complement strand
GGTTTCCTCTTATTTCTCATGGCCAGGGTCGTTTATTTCTAGATAGGTAGGTCCCATGTTATTAGACAAACTCACTTTTAGCAGGTTGTGAAGTCCAATGTTCTAGGAAGAGATAATAGAGGGAGAAAGAGAGAAAAAAAAAATGAACAAAAAATAGAAATCCTGGAAAGTTGATATAGGCTATATTACTCTGCCATACATTAATAGGTAGGTATAAAAGTGGCATATACATGTAAATAGGTTGCTGTTATTTTCTTCTGAAGTTTAAGTTGTATAGCTTCTGTTTGCAGGGATTTAAGAAAGCACAGCTTAGTATTCAGTGATTTCAAATTAGAAAAAAATTGAGAGAAAAGAAAAGAAAGAAGGAAAAAATATAAAAACCTTATTTTGGAGGCTTATAGCCAGGAAAAATTAGAATTCAGTCCAAACTGTAGAAAATAATAAAAATGTAAAAACATTAGGCAAGACTAGAATCTAACAAGTTTGCTATAGTTTTTGAAACATAATTTTTCTCTCTTCAGTTTCTCATTTTTCAATTTTATTTTACTTGCTTTATTATACTTGGCCTGATTATAGAAAAGTGCAGGAAGAACAATTATTTTTTAAATAGGCTTTTTAAAAATTGGCTTTGATGAAACTTCATTCCGTAGAAGAAATCTCAGATAAAATTTTTCAAAGTCGAGCCAAGCCATGGCTTTGTAACATCAAATACCTA
>NW_026667296.1:0-1347 GCF_009828535.3 Hylobates moloch | reverse complement strand
TATCATACTGAATGGGCAAAAACTGGAAGCATTCCCTTTGAAAACTGGCACAAGACAGGGATGCCCTCTCTCACCACTCCTATTCAACATAGTGTTGGAAGTTCTGGCCAGGGCAATCAGGCAGGAGAAGGAAATAAAGGGTATTCAATTAGGAAAAGAGGAAGTCAAATTGTCCCTGTTTGCAGATGACATGATTGTATATCTAGAAAACCCCATCGTCTCAGCCCAAAATCTCCTTAAGCTGATAAGCAACTTCAGCAAAGTCTCAGGATACAAAACCAATGTACAAAAATCACAAGCATTCTTATACACCAATAACAGACAAACAGAGAGCCAAATCATGAGTGAACTCCCATTCACAATTGCTTCAAAGAGAATAAAATACCTAGGAATCCAACTTACAAGGGATGTGAAGGACCTCTTCAAGGAGAACTACAAACCACTGCTCAATGAAATAAAAGAAGATACAAACAAATGGAAGAACATTCCATGCTCATGGGTTGGAAGAATCAATATCGTGAAAATGGCCATACTGCCCAGAGTAATTTATAGATTCAATGCCATCCCCATCAAGCTACCTATGACTTTCTTCACAGAATTGGATAAAACTACTTTAAAGTTCATATGGAACCAAAAAAGAGCCCACATCGCCAAGTCAATCCTAAGCCAAAAGAACAAAGCTGGAGGCATCATGCTACTTGACTTCAAACTATACTACAAGTCTACAGTAGCCAAAACAGCATGGTACTGGTACCAAAACAGAGATATAGATCAATGGAACAGAACAGAGCCCTGAGAAATAATGCCACATATCTACAACTATCTGATCTTTGACAAACCTGACAAAAACAAGAAATGGGGAAAGGATTCCCTATTTAATAAATGGTGCTGGGAAAACTGGCTAGCCATATGTAGAAAGCTGAAACTGGATCCCTTCCTTACACCTTATACAAAAATTAATTCAAGATGGATTAAAGACTTACATGTTAGACCCAAAACCATAAAAACTCTAGAAGAAAACCTAGGCATTACCATTCAGGACACAGGCATGGGCAAGGACTTCATGTCTAAAACACCAAAAGCAATGGTAACAAAAGCCAAAATTGACAAATGGGATCTATCTAATGAAACTAAAGAGCTTCTGCACAGCAAAAGAAACTACCATCAGAGTAAACAGGCAACCTACAAAATGGGAGAAAATTTTTACTATCTACCCATCTGACAAAGGGCTAATATCCAGAATCTACAATGTACTCAAAGAAATTTACAAGAAAAAAACAAACAACCCCATCAAAAAGTCGGCAAAGGACATGAACAGACACTTCTCAAAAGAAGACATTTATGCAG
>NW_026667295.1:0-1347 GCF_009828535.3 Hylobates moloch | reverse complement strand
AAATAATATAAAATAATTAATATAATTGAAAAATTAAATAATTCTATAATTATTTTTAAATTTCACGTTAAATTTCTGTACCTTTTTAATTTATCTAATTGTCATAAAAGCTAAGGGTAGTAGCTAAGGATAGTAATTAAGGAACTGTTCCAGTTAGTTTAGTACCAGGCAATGAGGTTTCGGATACTTAATCTGTTAAAAAAGACTATACAAAAAGGTATGAACAGTGTTTTTAATTTGGCATTTATTGCACAAAATGTGTGTCAACATCAGTTACCTTATGCAAGAAAGTGACTAGTAAGAGCATAGCTTTTGTTCATGGACTTCCTGAAATAGTTTCAATAACAATTCATCTACTAGTTAATTATGCACTTCCATAAGGTAGGTCAAAAAGACAGTTAATTTTCCATTAAAATCCATTTAATTTTACTTTTCCTAATTTAAAAACTATTCCATTAAAATCCATTTACCTTTTATCTTGGCGTCTGAAGATGAAGTACAGCCAAATGTTGTGCTTATCAGAAAGGTATATAAGCATCCGATAGCCAAGCAAACGAAAGCCATTTCTCCAAGATTTAAAATCTTGATATTGCCTCTCTATGAAGGAAAAATATAACATTTTAACTTTATCTTACATCAAATAATCAAACTAAACGTGATTAAAAATACTTTGGAAAGCTCTCTGTGTGCTTTCTACCAAGAACTGGGAAAACTGTGTCCACCTCAGACCATGGAAACAGAAATAATCAAGTTAGGAACCAATATAATTGGAAAGAAAGGATTCTGGTCTCATCCTACTTACAAGAATAAAAACAAAGCAAAACAAAAACCCTTGTAGCTCCTCACCTCCCCGCCGACAGGCACACTTCTCCTGACCAGGTTATGGCGACTTCAAATAGCCTTCATCTGGAAGACCGTTAGACCCACGAGAGTGTTCTTACTGGTTCACAATGGAGTTATGAGATCATCCATCTCCATAGCAACCGTCTCCCCTAGCAACACATAAAACACTGTCAAATACTCTTTTCTGAGGGGGAAAAAAAAAAGAAAAAGAAAAAGAAAAAAGTATTTGAAAGTTATTTCGGCCCGGCATGGTGGCTCATGCCTGTAATCCCAGCACTTTTGGACGACGAGGCGGGTGGATCACCTGAAGTCAGGAGTTTGAGACAGCCTGGCCACCATGGTGAAATCCTTTCTCTACTAAAAATATACAATTAGCCAGGCATGGTAGCGGGTGCCTGTAATCCCAGCTATTCGGAAGGCTGAGGCAGGAGAATGGCTTGAACCCGGGAGGCGGAGATTGCAGTGAGCCGAGATCACACCATTGCACTCTAGCCTGGACAACAA
>NW_026667294.1:0-1347 GCF_009828535.3 Hylobates moloch | reverse complement strand
CCGCCTCCCGGGTTCACGCCATTCTCCTGCCTCAGCCTCCCGAGTAGCTGGGACTACAGGCGCCTGCCGCCGCGCCCGGCTAATTTTTTGTATTTTTAGTAGAGACGGGGTTTCACCGTGTTAGCCAGGATGGTCTCGATCTCCTGACCTCGTGATCCGCCCGTCTCGGCCTCCCAAAGTGCTGGGATTACAGGCGTGAGCCACAGCGCCCGGCCCACTTGCTTTTCAATTGTTACGGTAATCACTGATCCCGCAACTGGCATGAACTTGCTTTTCATTACTTACGGTAATAAGCTGACGGAAGTACTGAAAAGCATGGTGAGCTTGCTTTTCAATAGTTATGGTAATCATGGATCCGGTGATTTGCATGAGCTTTTCAGTACTTATGGTAATAAGCTGATGGAAGTAGCGAAAAGTATGCTGGGTTACTTTTCAATAGTTACGGTAATCATTGATCCAGCGGCTATCATGAGATTGCTTTTCAGTACTTATGGGTAATCAGCTGAAGGAAGTACTGAAAAGCGTGCTGAGCTTGCTTTTCAATTGTTACGGTAATCATGGATCCGACGATTTGCATGAGCTTTTCAGTACTTACGGTAATAAGCTGAGGGAGGTACTGAAAACTATGCTGAGCTTCCTTTTCAATAGTTACGGTAATCATTGATCCCGCGACTGGCAGGAGCTTGGTTTTTCATTACTTACAGTAATAAACTGAAGGAAGTACTGAAAGGCATGGTGAGCTTGCTTTTCAATAGTTAACGGTAATCATGGATCCGGCGATTTGCATGAGCTTGGTTTTCAGTCCTTGTGGTAATAAGCTGAAGTACTGAAAAGCATGGTGAGCTGGCTTTACAATACTTACGGTAATAAACGACCCAGTGACTTGCGGTGAAAACGGGGTGCGTCCCGTTCCTGATGGAGAAATAGAGAATGTCGTCTCGCTGCTCTGCGTCTAGGAGGCACCCCGAAGTGTAACCTTCGAGGAGAACGTAGTTGGTGCACTGGTCATAGGCCTCATCACCATTGAATCTGTGGTTTAAAACGACGACCATTTAGCAACAAAACAAAAAAGCATCTCTTATTTATTTAGAGATGGGGTCTTGCTCTTGTCGCCCAGGTTGGAGTGCAATGGTGCGATCTCAGCTCACTGCAACCTCCGCCTCCCGGGTTCAAGCAATTCTCCTGTCTCAGCCTCCTGAGTAGCTGGGATTACAGGCACCTGCCACCACATACAGCTAATTTTTGTAGTTTTACTGGAGACAGGGTTTCACCATGTTGACCAGGCTGGTCTCGAACTCCTGACATCAGGTGATCCACACACCTTGGCCTCCCAAAGTGCTGGGATTA
>NW_026667293.1:0-1347 GCF_009828535.3 Hylobates moloch | reverse complement strand
ATTTATCTGGAAGGATGGATTGCAAGACAGTGCACATCAAACAATGAAGGACAGTGACATCCGAGAGACACGAAACAATGAGGGTTATTACTGTTGCCTCAGGTTACTGCTTGGGGGGAGTTTCCAGGCTGTGGTGTGGCACGGACTCTGGAAGACACTCGGAGTTGAGAAGACGGAACTGACAGTCTGGACAAAGAGGTGGCTGAATTTCATGAAGTCATTCTCCATGGCTGCATGAGGAGGGAGCACACGTGCCAACATCCATGCAGGCTGGACTGTGGTGCCATCATTACTCCACTGAGACATGGTTCACAGGACTACTGGAGCAGTACAGAAACAAAAAGCAAAGATACAAAGAAAAGTAATTTAAATGAATTCTTTAATAAAAAGTAATTCCCCTTTATGCTTTCACCTAATTTCTGACTACAAAAAGACAAAGTTTTCCATGACTCAGTGATCTTGCATGAAACCGAAGGATGAAGGAATAGATACTGTTTAGAAATAAAGTAAATAGTGTGTTAAGTAGGTTCAGTCACCCTGTGTGGACACCAACCAGCCTTTCCTATGTTATCCTGTTAATTGTGGCTGGTAAAATCACTACATTATGACATAATTAAAGTACAGTTCTCTACTTATAAGAAAACAATACATTTGTCACCAAAAGGAGAAGCCAATAAAGGTTTCTTCCTTCACTGATTTTCCTTAAAAAAATCTCCAGTTTCTTTTGCACTTTAAAAACATTTTCTCTGTTCTTCATGACATGAATGCCACAGGCTATGTAGTTTGCATGAAGTATAGTGTTGCTCTTTAGACACAGTGAAATTAAGTTGTAACCCAGTATACTATTTTCCTAAAAATTACCTTTGCATTTTTTCTTTTTCTCAGTGCTCATCTCTTGCTTAGCTCCTTAGAAATGCAAATGTAGCCTTTTCCTTCCTTTGTTTCCACCAGTGAAACAACCTGCAAGTATTGCCAGCTTGTCTAAGTGTATGTTTCCTTAGAAATTCTAAGGACCAAATGTTGAACCAAAGCAGGCACCATCCAGAATTCTCCCTCACAAGGAGACTGTCTCAAGACAATAGTTAATCTACATTCCGACTCTTTCCTCAATGACACTGGTCAGACGAACAGATGACCCCTTAGCTAAGTTTTACAGCAAATCACATAGACCCTGCACCTCCATGTTCCTTCTGCATACCCTGCACAAGAAAGTTTCTCTTCTTAAAACCCTGCTTTCTTCCCAGAAAACTGAAGCGGCTCCTTTAGATATGAACCTGGTTCTTCTCCATTGCTAAGCTGTGAAATAAAGTCACTTTCTTTTTACACCCTCATGTTTGTTATTTGATA
>NW_026667292.1:0-1347 GCF_009828535.3 Hylobates moloch | reverse complement strand
CCTTTCATCCTTCTCTCCCTCCCTCCTTCCCTTTCTCCTTCCTTCCCTCCTTCCTTCCTTTCGTCTTCCCTCCCTCCCTCCTTCCCTCCCTCCCTCCTTCCTTCCCTCCCTTCCCTCCTTTCTTTCTTCCTTTGTTCATTGCCTCCTTCTTCCTTCTTCATTGCCTTTGCCCCGATGAAGGGATCATCCGTTGCCACGTGCCAGCCTCCCATGTAGATTCCCTCCTTCCTTCTGAGTCCCTGTTGGTGTTTGACTGATCCATGGATCC
Source organism: Hylobates moloch (assembly GCF_009828535.3). Lineage (NCBI taxonomy): Eukaryota > Metazoa > Chordata > Mammalia > Primates > Hylobatidae > Hylobates > Hylobates moloch. The sequence continues at coordinate 1,079 of NW_026667292.1, read as the reverse complement.
ACGTCCATGCCAAGATCTCAAACACAGGTGCCAGTGTGCAAGGGTCATAATCAAGCCACTTAAAGGCAGAGGTCGGGCGCGGTGGCTCACGCCTGTAATCCCAGCACTTTGGGAGGCCGAGGCGGGCGGATCACGAGGTCAGGAGATCGAGACCATCCTGGCTAATGCGGTGAAACCCCGTCTCTACTAAAAATACAAAAAATTAGCCGGGCGTGGTGGTGGGCACCTGTAGTCCCAGCTACTTGGGAGGCTGAGGCAGGAGAATGGCGTGAACCCGGGAGGCGGAGCTTGCAGTGAGCCGAGATCGCGCCACTGCACTCCAGCCTGGGCGACAGAGCAAGACTCTGTCTCAAAAAAAAAAAAAGAGCTGTTGTCGGTCTGAATAAAAGATGGGAAATTAGGCCGGGCACCGTGGCTCACGGCTGTAATCCCAGCACTTTGGGAGGCCGAGGCGGGCAGATCACCTGAGGTTGGGAGTTCGAGACCAGCCTGGCCCAACATGGTGAAACCCCGTCTCTACTAAAAATACAAAAATTAACCGGGCGTGGTGGCGCGTGCATCTCATCCCAGCTACTTGGGAGGCTGAGGCAGGAGAATCACTCGAACCCAGGAGGCGGAGGTTGCAGTGAGCCGAGATTGTGGCATTACCCTCCAGCCTGGGCCACAGATCGAGAGAGGAAGTGTAATGCCACCACACCTGGCTAATTTTTTTTCCTTTTTTTTTTTGCATTTTAGTAGAGATGGGGTTTCACCATGTTGGCCAGGCTGGTCTCAAACTCCTGACCTCAGGTGATCCACCCGCCTCAATCCCCACAAAGTGCTGGGGTTACAGGCATAAGCCACTGTGCCTGGCCGAAAATATTCTTTTAATTAGCCAGGCGTGGTGGCACCTGTAGTCCTAGCTACTCAGGAGGCTGAGGCGGGAGGATTGCCTGAGCCCAGGAGGTTGAGGCTGCAATGAGCTATGCTCACACCACCGCACTCCAGCCTGGATGGCAGAACAAGACACTGTCTCAAAAAAAAGGCCGGGCGCGGTGGCTCACGCTTGTAATCCCAGCACTTTGGGAGGCCGAGGCGGG
>NW_026667291.1:0-1347 GCF_009828535.3 Hylobates moloch | reverse complement strand
CGTCTTTACTAAAAATACAAAAACTAGCTGGGTGTGGTGGCACACACGTGTAATCCCAGCTACTTGGGACACCGAGGCAGGAGAATCACTTGAACCCAGGAGGCGGAAGTTGCAGTGAACCGGGATTGCACTGTTGCGCAACAGCCTGGGTGACAGAGTGAGACTTGGTCTCAAAAAAAAAAAAGAAGACATTTACCTGAAAGATAAAGTCCTGCTTCTGGATCTCTTTAGAAGCACAAAATAAGTTTCTGGATTCGCAGGGCCTTATTTCCCTTCATGAACACATTAAGCAAAAACACATGTACCTCACTTTGGGTTGGACTTGGCATCCTGATAGTGCATAATTATGTCTTAGGAAAAGTCAAATCAGAGAACAAGGGTTAGTGAATAATGGGTAAAAGAAATGATTATGAACCAAGAGAATGGGCTAACCATTGATCTTGCTCCACCTGTGCACTGAGATCCTCCTAGGAGCCCTTATAGTTTATAAATCAATCTTTTCATGATTTAATGACAATCTTAGAGAAAGATCACCATCAGTCTGCAGAGGAGAAGATCTTTCTAGCATTAATAAACAGTGATCTGGTAAACCCAAATCAGATGAAATTATTGACACTCACAAACTAGTTGTTTTCCAAGCTGCCCTGGAGTGTGGATAAAGACTTTGGAGGAACTATTTCATGGTAAAAGGACGGTTTTGGTCCTGAAGGTTCCAGTGGCAAAGCCCTTATGAGAACTGGGGGATTCTAGACTTTTATTCCAGGATGGACTACCATGGACCTACTCATATGAAGGCTCAGGATTTACTCAATATTAGAAGAGAAGGAAAGGAAAGGAGGAAGAGGAAGAAGAAAGAAAATAGTTCTTAGTGATTCAACACCTACCATGTACTAGTATAGCACACTCATCACTCATTTTTATTAGTTCCAATGACAAACCTATAAGGTAGACTTTATTCTTCTACAGATCAGAAAACTGAGATTAATTGACTTTCCCCAGGCCATATATTTATTCAGTTAATATTTATTATGTATGTGTTTTAGGTGCTGGATGAACAATGGTGGACAAGGCAAAAACTCTGCCTTTGGGGAGCTTACAGTTTAATTAAATAATTTTTGAACACTTTGTTGACTGTAACTCACAATAAGAAACATTAAACTATCACAATATGTACATCTTATAAACAGACACACATATATATTTGAAACAAAATGTTTACATACATAGACTCATCCTTACTGCATGCGATGCATGCTTTGATATTTTCTTTTCTATTTTATGTCTCTTTTAAAGCCAATTAAATTGATTTTGTTACCAACTAATGAATCATAATCTAAAATTTGAAAA
>NW_026667290.1:0-1347 GCF_009828535.3 Hylobates moloch | reverse complement strand
CGATTTCTAGGCAGCTATTAGTTAGATTACACTTTTTACATACTCCTCCTTCCTGGGCTAGGAGGTAGTCTAAAGCTAATCTATTTTGGTAAATGGCATTTCTCGTTTTTGTGGCTTGCTGGGCCAGTAAGTCTAATGCATTTGCTGTTTCATTAGTGATGATTTCAAGTACTGCTTGCAAGTTTATGATACGGTTAAGTGTGTAAATCGGGGTGCGATACCCTTATGACTTATCTTGTGCCCAGGTAGCTGGCCTAGTGTACTGAATTAGTCTTTCAGGGGGCCAATCTGTGTCTTTCTAATCTTCCATTTTTATGTCTTTTCTTATGTTTATATATCTTTTGTTTTTTTCTTTAATTTTATTGTAGACAGGATACCTTCAAGTTTCTCCCTGTTGCAGTGGGAGTAAGAAGAAAGATGGTTTAATCGTTTCAAGTACACAAGCCCTTGTCCATTTTCCTGGCAACTGTCAGTAGGCCTGTGGCCCACGATCTAATAGAGACCAGAGGGTGCTTGCCAGGTATTTGGAGCTTCAAGCTGATACTAGGTGTGGTTTAGAGAAGAGAAACGGGAGAATGGGTTTGGATGAGGTGATCTGGAGTCATATTTGCCTTGCCACAAAGTTTTCTTTAGTGTTTTATTATAATATTGCTGTCTTAAGTTAATTCTTCTAGTGAGTCTGTAAAAGCTGTTCCTTAACGAGCAACCCAGTATCTCCTGATAATAGAAGTTTTTAAGAGCTAGGCGCTTGAACTTGTGGGCATCGGTTTGAGGGAAGAGTCAGTTAGAGTTAAATTATCTTGTGGCATTAACTCTTTTGCTTCTTAAGGCCATTGGTCTCCTATGTTAGTCCTTCTACAAACAACATGAGAAAATGCTTAAGCTGCTAGCAATGTTTTCAGCTAGCCGAGCAAACAGGCTTTTGGCTAAAGGAGGAGGCTCTGGTAACTTCTGGTCTACATGCTTATGGAATGATTTAAAGACTCGGAATTGTTGCTGGGCCGGGTTCCTTTTTGATAACATATACGTAGGTTGCCAGGTAGGGGTGTGTGGAGACATGTATGGGGTAACCTGCAGTCCACACGGGTAAGTCTGGCTTTAGAATGGTGAAATTTACAGGATTACACGTTGGACAAGCATCAAAATACAGAGAAATAGGCCATCGGTAAAAGGGGGGGACCTTGGTCTGGTTTAAGAGGCGACTTTCTTTTGACCTTGTATGAATTTAAACTATTCACCAGGTGAAATCTTGGGGTTATAACATACATAAGGTTGGTTATTTCCTGGTCACAAATTGAGTAACTGAGTAGGTGGTCTGGTTATAAATACAAGTCCTTTTTTTTTTTT
>NW_026667289.1:0-1348 GCF_009828535.3 Hylobates moloch | reverse complement strand
TAGGTGGGAGAAGTATGTGGAATGAGAGAGGGTCCAGGAGGAAACCATGAGAAACACTGTCATTTAAGAGTCAAGCAGGCTGGGCGCGGTGGCTCACGTCTGTAATCCCAGCACGTTCGGAGGCTCAGGCGGGCGGAACACGAGGTCAGGAGATTGAGACCATCCTGGCTAACATGGTGAAACCCCGTCTCTACTAAAAATACAAAAAAATTAGCCAGGCATGGTGGCAGGCACCTGCAGTCCCAACTACTTGGGAGGCTGAGGCAGGAGAAAGGCGTGAACCTAGGAGGCGGAGCTTGCAGTGAGCCGAGATCGCGCCACTGCACCCCAGCCTGGGCGACAGAGCAAGACTCTGTCTCAAAAAAAAAAAAAAAAAAAATTAGCCGAGTGTGGTGGCATGTGTCTGTAGTTCCAGCTACTTGGGAGGCTGAGGCAGGAGAATCACTTGAACCTGGGAGGTGGGGATTGCAGTGAGCAGAGATTGTGCCACTGCACTCCAGCCTGGGTGACAGAGCAACCCTCTGTCTCAAAAAAAAAAAAAAAAGGCCAGGGGGCTGGGCATGGTGGCTCACACCTAATCCCTAGCACTTTGGGAGGCGGAGATGGGTGGATCACCTGAGGTCAGGAGTTCAAGACCAGTCTGGGAAACATGGCAAAACCCCGTCTCTACTAAAAATACAAAAAAATTAACCAGGCATGGTGGCAGGCTCCTGTAATCCCAGTTACTTGGGAGGCTGAGGCAGGAGAATTGTTTGAACCTAGGAGGTGGAGGCTGCAATGAGCTGAGATCTCACCATTGCACTCCAGCCTGAGCGACAAAGCAAGATTCTGTCTCAAAAAAAAAAAAAAAAAAAAAGAGTGAAACAAAGGAAGAGTAAAACCAGCAAAGCAGATGGAGAAGGAGCAGCGGAAGCAGGAAGGGAGCCAGGAGCAGAACAGTGTGGTGAAAGCTGAGGGACATGAGAATCTGGAGAAATGGAAGGTGGTAGACAGTTATAGTTGTTGTTGGTTTTTTTTCTTTTTTTTTTTTTCGAGATGGAGTCTCGCTGTGTTGCCCAGGCTGAAGTGCAGTGGTGCAATCTCAGGCTCACTGCAACCACTGCCTCCTGGGTTCAAGCAATTCTCCTGTCTCAGCCTCCCTAGTAGCTGGGACTACAGGCACCCTCCACCACGCCCAGCTAATTTTTATATTTTTAGTAGAGACAGGGTTTCACCATATTGGTCAGGCTGATCGGTGGTAGACAGTTTTAAAAGGTAGCAGAAGTCAAATAGGATCAGGAATGAAAATGTCCCATGGCATGTGATTAGCCTTTCAAGAAGCAAATGTGGTGAACGAGGGTGGAAGCAG
>NW_026667288.1:0-1348 GCF_009828535.3 Hylobates moloch | reverse complement strand
CTTTTTCCACTAGAGGTCCCTTTGTGCTCCGAATATCCACTTGCAGTTTCAACAGAGAGAGTGTTTCACAACTCCTCAATCAAAAGTAAGGTTCAACTCTCTTAGTTGAATGCACAGATCAGAAAGAATTTTCACAGAATGCTTCTGTGTAGTTTTTATTTGAAGATATTCCTTTTTCCACTATAGGCCTCTGAGCGCTCGGAATGTCCACTTGCAGTTTCTACAGAAAGAGTGTTTCAGAACTCGTCAATAAAAAGTAAGGTTCAACTCTCTTAGTTGAATGCACAGATCAGAAAGAAGTTTCACTGAATGCTTCTGTGTAGTTTTTCTTTGAAGGTGTTCCTTTTTCCAGTATTGGCCCCTTAGCTCTCCGAATATCCTGTTGCAGTTTCTACAGAAAGAGTATTTCAGAACTGTTGAAAGCAGGGTTCAACTCTGTTAGTTGAATGCGCAGATCAGAAAGAAGTTTCACAGAATGCTTCTGTGCAGTTTCTATTTGAAGATATTCCTTTTTCCACTACAGGCACCTTAGCGCTCCGATTGTCCACTTGCAGTTTCTACAGAAAGAGTGTTTCCGAACTGCTCAATCAAAAGTAAGGTTCACCTCTGTTAGTTGAATGCACAGATCAGAAAGAAGTTCAACAGAATGCTTCTGGGTTGTTTTTACTAGAAGATATTCCTTTTTCCTCTATATGCCCCTTAGCGCTCCAAATGTCCACTTGCAGTTTCTACAGAAAGAGTGTTTCAGAACTGTTCAATCAAAAGTAAGGTTCAACTCTGTTATTGGAATGCACAGATCAGAAAGAAGTTTCACAGAATGCTTCTGCGTTGTTTTTATTGGAAGATATTCCTTTTTCCACTATAGGCCCCGTAGCGCTCCGAATGTCCACTTACAGTTTCTACAGAAAGTGTGTTTCAGAACTCCTCAATTAAAAGTAAGGTTTAACTCTGTTAGTTGAATACACAGATTAGAAAGAAGTTTCACAGAATGCTTCTGTGTAATTTTTATTTGAAGATATTCGTTTTTCCACTGTAGGCCCCTTAGCGCTCCGAATGTCCACTTGCAGTTTCTACAGAAAAAGTGTTTCAGAACTCCTCAATCAAAAGTAAGGTTCAAACCTCTTAGTTGAACACACAGATCAGAAAGAAGTTTCACAGAATGCTTCTGTGTAGTTTTCATGGGAAGATATTTCTTTTTTCACCGTGGGCCTCAATGTTCTCCAAATATCCACTTGCAGATTCTACAAAAAGTGTTTTTCAAAACAGCTCAATCAACAGAAACGTTCAACTCAGAGGAGTGAAGGCACAGATGAGAAAGAAGTTTCACAGAAGGCTTCTGTGTAGTTTT
>NW_026667287.1:0-1348 GCF_009828535.3 Hylobates moloch | reverse complement strand
GAAGTGTGAACTGCTCTGAGAACTCCCTCAGCAGGGCTGCGGTGATGTCATGTGTGACGTCCCTGAAAGGGATTGGTGCTCCTAATCGCCTTTGCCAGGGCTCACTGTGTGGGATAAACATACCCTACCTGCCTCCAAGCCCCAAGGCTAGATCTAGGCTGTAGTGCAGAGGGGACCCTGGGATGCCAGGTCACTCCAGAAAGCAGCTGCTGGGTGCCCCCTCGTTGTCAGCCTTCTCGTCAGGAAGTCAGGGAAAGCTCTCTTCCCCAAGGGCAGCTCACAGATGCCGTTCTTGTGCGTGGCCTTCCAGCACTGCCTGTGCAGCCAGCAGCCCCGGAGAAAGGGACTGAGCATCTCGCTAGGGCTGAACATGGGAGCTGAGACTCCTAGGTCCCTTGCCTCTCCATTCCCATAGGATTAAAGGTTTATGTGGCTTCAGGGAAGTAACCAGCACTTACGAACGTGAGGGGCTGAGTAGGCACTGGACTTGCAGCCAGGACCACCTCTTGGCCAGTGTCTGGCTGGCTCCAGCTGCTGCTGCCCCTTGGCAACCTGAGCACCTCCCCGAGCAGCAGCCTCCCTGGCAGGCAGCCAGGAGCTTTAATCAGCAGCCAGCGGTGGGGCTCTGACGTCCTTGGATGGAAGAGATGTGGGTGTGGAGACAGCAGCTGTGTTTCTTCTCGCCTGAACAAGCTCTCCCAGTCTTTCCTTCTCCTCCTGCTACTCTTTCAGACATTTTGCAGTGAATGCAAATCCTATGTTTGTTGGTAATAGGCAGACCCAGCTGGAAACAACGTCAGTTTTCCCCAAAACCTGGGCGTGTTCCTGTCTACCCAGTATGCCTGAGTCAGTGTGGCAGGGGTGTGTCTGCCTACACTCTGGCACTGTGCCTGGCTCCCTGGAGAAACCTGCTGTAGGCTCTTTCTGGACACCTGCCCGCTGCTGGGCATGTCCCTTTCTCCTTGCTGTGGTCAGATTTAATATTCCTGGCCCCTCTGCTCTGACAACTCTTCCTAAGTTCTTCCTTTCAAGCTGTGTTTCAGAACATCCTAGATGCCGATGGCCTCAGTATCTAGGGAAGGACTTGGGGGTGCTGCTGAGCATTCCCCACCTCCTAGGCTCTGGGTGCCTCAGAAGCCCCAGTGTAACGTGTGGTGAGAGGCTGTTTTCTCCTGGGAGAGAAGGAGGTGGATTGCATGGAGAAGAAATGGTATTGATGATGCTGCAAGTCCCCCCAGGTTAAAGGTCCCCAGTGCACAGCCCTGCGCATCTTCCTGTCCACTGTGCCTGATTCTGGTTTTGGGAAGTGAAGTGTGAACTGCTCTGAGAACTCCCTCAGCAGGGCTGC
>NW_026667286.1:0-1348 GCF_009828535.3 Hylobates moloch | reverse complement strand
GCAGCCCTGCTGAGGGAGTTCTCAGAGCAGTTCACACTTCACTTCCCAAAACCAGAATCAGGCACAGTGGACAGGAAGATGCGCAGGGCTGTGCACTGGGGACCTTTAACCTGGGGGGACTTGCAGCATCATCAATACCATTTCTTCTCCATGCAATCCACCTCCTTCTCTCCCAGGAGAAAACAGCCTCTCACCACACGTTACACTGGGGCTTCTGAGGCACCCAGAGCCTAGGAGGTGGGGAATGCTCAGCAGCACCCCCAAGTCCTTCCCTAGATACTGAGGCCATCGGCATCTAGGATGTTCTGAAACACAGCTTGAAAGGAAGAACTTAGGAAGAGTTGTCAGAGCAGAGGGGCCAGGAATATTAAATCTGACCACAGCAAGGAGAAAGGGACATGCCCAGCAGCGGGCAGGTGTCCAGAAAGAGCCTACAGCAGGTTTCTCCAGGGAGCCAGGCACAGTGCCAGAGTGTAGGCAGACACACCCCTGCCACACTGACTCAGGCATACTGGGTAGACAGGAACACGCCCAGGTTTTGGGGAAAACTGACGTTGTTTCCAGCTGGGTCTGCCTATTACCAACAAACATAGGATTTGCATTCACTGCAAAATGTCTGAAAGAGTAGCAGGAGGAGAAGGAAAGACTGGGAGAGCTTGTTCAGGCGAGAAGAAACACAGCTGCTGTCTCCACACCCACATCTCTTCCATCCAAGGACGTCAGAGCCCCACCGCTGGCTGCTGATTAAAGCTCCTGGCTGCCTGCCAGGGAGGCTGCTGCTCGGGGAGGTGCTCAGGTTGCCAAGGGGCAGCAGCAGCTGGAGCCAGCCAGACACTGGCCAAGAGGTGGTCCTGGCTGCAAGTCCAGTGCCTACTCAGCCCCTCACGTTCGTAAGTGCTGGTTACTTCCCTGAAGCCACATAAACCTTTAATCCTATGGGAATGGAGAGGCAAGGGACCTAGGAGTCTCAGCTCCCATGTTCAGCCCTAGCGAGATGCTCAGTCCCTTTCTCCGGGGCTGCTGGCTGCACAGGCAGTGCTGGAAGGCCACGCGCAAGAACGGCATCTGTGAGCTGCCCTTGGGGAAGAGAGCTTTCCCTGACTTCCTGACGAGAAGGCTGACAACGAGGGGGCACCCAGCAGCTGCTTTCTGGAGTGACCTGGCATCCCAGGGTCCCCTCTGCACTACAGCCTAGATCTAGCCTTGGGGCTTGGAGGCAGGTAGGGTATGTTTATCCCACACAGTGAGCCCTGGCAAAGGCGATTAGGAGCACCAATCCTTTTCAGGGACGTCACACATGACATCACCGCAGCCCTGCTGAGGGAGTTCTCAGAGCAGTTCACACTTC
>NW_026667285.1:0-1348 GCF_009828535.3 Hylobates moloch | reverse complement strand
CTTAATATAGTTAGGAAGGCTAAACATAAATTACTTCTACTTTTGTAAAATTTAAAGTGGGAAACAATGTTTTTTTATTTTAAAGATACCATGCTCCTTATGGAAAGATAGAACTTGCCTTACTCTTAGACCTCTGATCTCCCAGTTTTAACTGGACAAACATCTCTGTCATGCTTCCTCCTGAGACAGTCTTCCCTTCCAACAAAGTTATACTTATAATCCCATTCCAGAGTTGGTTTCTTTTCAAGGACTCAGAGAGCTGTAGGTTGCATATCAAAGAGGACTACAGCAAAAAATAAAGATGACGTGTAAACCTGCTTATAATTCCTGAGAGTGACTTTGATGATCACAGGAATTCCAACTTTCAATATTTGATTGTAAAAAATTCCCTCCCTGCCTGGTGAAAAGTGTTATTTTTCATTGGTTTTGCAAACCTGCTGTCACAGTTATGTGACTTCCTTCTCAAGCTTTGGAGTGGTAATAATATAGTGAAGGATGAGTATATAGAACACTTTGACTTGGCACTGGCCTGTGCTCCCACCCAGATGAGCTCTTTGATGGGACTCCTTCGACTGGGCCTTTAGCTATTTTAATAGTTATTTAATAGCTATTTTAATGGGAAGAAAGATATTCTGGGAAACAGAGATATTATAAGCAAAATCTCTCTGGGCATTCAGAAATAATGACTTCGAATTTATCCTTCACATTTGAATCTGTCTCCACTTCTCTTTATTCCTTGGGCTACTACCAAAAGCCCTATACCATGTAAGATTCACTACTCCAAATAGAGCCTTCAATGGCCTCACTGGCCAAATGAGCTTTGCAGATCTGGGGGGGCGGGGGGGAGGGAAGGGGGTGTATAAAGTACATTTCACTGCACCTGGCACCCAGGAGGGGTTCAATAACTTAACTCTTATTTCCTTTTCTAAATTATATTACTCACACTCATACACACCTTATAGGAAAAGGGCAAATGTCCTGTTATTAAATTGTAAATAGAGTAGCCACACTTCATTTTTTAATTTCCACTATGTAAATTTTCAAACATACACAAAGTTAAAGAGAAGAATACAATAAATCTCCATGTACTTAATCACCAGATTCACTGTCTTGCAAACCTTATTTTACCTATGCCTTCGTTCTTTTCTGGTTGAAATATCTTAAAGCGAAATCCATATTTGTTTTTACATAACCATCCGGTATGATCACACTCAATGGCGTTAACCATAAGTTGTTTAATCTATTAAATACACAGTGCATATTCACATTTCCCTGATGGTCTCAACCACGCCCTTTTATGGTTAGTTTGTCTGAGTTGGGATCCCCACATGATCCACATGCTGCATTT
>NW_026667284.1:0-1348 GCF_009828535.3 Hylobates moloch | reverse complement strand
AATATTATTTAATATTATTTCTTTAAATAAATGTTTAATTTTTTTTTTGACGGAGTCTCGCCCTGTAGCCCAGGCTGGAGTGAAATGGCACGATCTCGGCTCACTGCAAGCTCCCCCTCCTGGGTTCACGCCATTCTCCTGCCTCAGCCTCCCAAGGAGCTGGGACTACAGGAACCCACCCCACACTCAGCTAATTTCTTTTTGTATTTTTAGTAGAGACAGGGTTTCACTGTGTTAGCCAGGATGGTCTTGATCTCCTGACCTTGTGATCCACCCACCTTGGCCTCCGAAAGTGCTGGATTACAGGCGTGAGCCACTGCACCGGGCCAACAAATGTTTAACTCATCTCTTTTTCTACCATCTCTTTAAGGCCAATAACTCTTAGATTCCTATTTTGAGGCTATTCTTTAGATTCTGTAGGCATGCTTTATTTTTTATTCTTTTTTGTCTCCTCTGACTTTGTCTTTTCAAATAGTCTGACTTCAAGTTCACTAAATCTGTCTTCTCCTTGATCAATTTTTTTAAGTAACTCTGACGCATTCTTCAATATGATAATTGCATTTTAACTTCAGAATTTCTGCTTTATTATTTTTATTTCAGTCTCACTGTTAAATTTATCTGATAGAATTTTGAATTCCTTCTCTGTGTTATATTGAATTTCTTTGAATTACCTCAACCAGCTATTTTGGATTTCCTGTATGAAAGGTCACATATTTCTATTTTTCCAGGATTTGCCCCTGGTGCCTTATTTAGCTTGTTTGGTGAGGTCATGTTTTCCTGGTTGGCCTTGATAATTGTAGATGTTCATCTATATCTGGGCATTGAAGAGTTCAGTCTTTATTGTAGTCTTCACAGTCTGGGCTTGTTTGTGCCCATTATTTTTGGGAACACTTTCCAGGCGTTCAAAGAGACTTAGGTCCCAAGCCCAATAACACAGTAGCAAACACGTAGAGGTACTGCTTTGGTGGCCTTGGATTAACATCAAGAAAAATTATCTTGATTTATCAGTAGAGGTTCTTGTTCTCTTCCCTTTTTTTCTCTGAAACCAGCAGTCTCTCTTTCTGTGCTGAGGCATGTGGAGCAGGAGTTGGGGTAACATAAGCACCCCTGAGGCTACCACCACTGAGACTGTGCTGGTTCACACTTGAAGTAGGCACAGAACTTGGTCTCACCCAAGGCCCACTGTAACCACAACTTGGCTACCATATAAGTTTATTCAAAGCTCTATCCCTAGCCCTAACCCTAACCATAACCCCAAACCCTAACCATAGCCCTAGCCTTAGCCCTAACCCTTACCCTAACCCCTAACCCTAACCCTAACCCCTAACCCCAACCTTTAACCCTTAAC
>NW_026667283.1:0-1348 GCF_009828535.3 Hylobates moloch | reverse complement strand
CGAATGTCCGCTTCCAGTTTCTACAAAAAGTGTGTTTCCAAACTTCTCAATCAAACATAACGTCCAACGCTGCTAGTTGAATGCACAGAACAGAAAGAAGTTTGGCAGAATGCTTCTGTGTAGTTTGAATTTGAAGAAATTCCTTTTTCCACTATAGGCACATTAGCGCTCCGTATCTCCGCTTCTAGTTTCTATAGAAAGTGTGTTTCAAAACTCCTGAATCAAAAGTAAGATTCAACTCTGCTAGTTGAATGTACGGACAGAAAGAAGTTTGCCAGAATGCTTCTGTGTAGTTTTTATATGACGATATTCCTTATTTCAATATAGGCGCCTTAGTGCTCGGAATGTCCGCTTGCAGTTTCTACAGAAAGAGAGTTTCAGAACTTCTCAATCAAAGGTAAGGTTCAACTCTGTTAGTGAAATACACAGAACAGCAAGAAGTTTCGCAGAACGCTTATGTGTAGTTTTTATTTGAAGATATTCCTTTTTCCACTATAAGCCCCTCACCGCTATGAATGTCCGCTTGCAGTTTCTATAGAAAGAGAGTTTCAGAACTTCTCAATCAAAAGTAAGGTTCAACTCTGTTAGTAGAATGTACAGAACAGAAAGAAGTTTGGCAGAATGCTTCTGTGTAGTTTTTATTTGAAGATATTCCTTTTTCCACTATAGGAGCTTTGCGCTCCGAATGTCTGCATCCAGTTTCTACAGAAAGTGTTTTTCAGAACTTCTCAATCAAAAGTAAGGTTCACCTCTGTTAGTTGAATGCAGAGAACAGAAAGAAGTTTGGCAGAATGCTTCTGTGTAGTTTGAATTTGAAGAAATTCCTTTTTCCACTATAGGCACATTAGCGCTCCGTATCTCCTCTTCTAGTTTCTATAGAAAGTGTGTTTCAAAACTCCTGAATCAAAAGTAAGATTCAACTCTGCTAGTTGAATGTACGGAACAGAAAGAAGTTTGCCAGAATGCTTCTGTGTAGTTTTTATTTGAAGATATTCCTTATTCCAATATAGGCCCCTCAGTGCTCCGTATGTGCGCTTGCAGTTTCTCCAGAAAGAGAGTTTCAGAACTTCTCAATCAAAGGTAAGGTTCAACTCTGTTAGTGAAATACAGAGAACAGAAAGAAGTTTCACAGAAGGCTTACATGTAGTTTTTATTTGAAGATATTTCTTTTTCCACTATAAGCCCCTCAGCGCTATGAATGTCCGCTTGTAGTTTCTATGGAAAGAGAGTCTCAGAACTTCTCAATCAAAAGTAAGGTTCAACTCTGTTAGTACAATGCACAGAACAGAAAGAAGTTTGGAAGAATGCTTCTGTGTAGTTTTTATTTGAAGATATTCCTTTTTCCACT
>NW_026667282.1:0-1348 GCF_009828535.3 Hylobates moloch | reverse complement strand
GCACAGAACAGAAAGAAGTTTCACAGAATGCTTCTGTGTACTTTTTATATGACGTTATCCCTTTTTCTACTATATTCCATTTAGCGCTCCGAATGTCAGCTTGCAGTTTCTACAGAAAGAGTGTTTCATAACTGCTCTATCAAAACTATGCTTCAACTCTGTTAGTTGAATGCACAGAAGAGAAAGATGTTTCACAGAAGGCTTCTGTGTAGTTTTTATTTGAAGATATTCCTTTTTCCACTATAGGCCCCATATTGCTCCGAATATCCCTTTGCAGTTTCCACAGAAACAGTGTTTCAGAACTGCTGAATCAAAAGATAGCTTCTACTCTGTTACTTGAATGCACAGAACAGAAAACCGTTTCACAGGATGCTTCTGTGCAGTTTTTATTTGAAGAAATTCTTTTTTCCCCTGGAGGCCATTTAGCGATCCGAATGTTCCCTTGCAGTTTCTACAGAAAGAGTGTTTCAGAACTGCTCAATCAAAAGTAAGCTTCAACCCTGTTAGTTGAATGCACAGAACAGAAAGAAGTTTCACTGAATGCTTCTGTGCAGTTTGTATTTGAAGATATTCCTTTTTCCACTATAGGCCGTTTAGCGCTCCGAATGTTCCCTGGCAGTTACTACAGAAAGAGTGTTTCAGAAGTGCTCAATCAAAAGTAAGCTTCAACTCTGTTAGTTGAATGCACAGAACAGAAAGAAGTTTCACACCATGCTTCTGTGTAGTTTTTATTTGAAGACATTCCTTTTTCCACTATAAGCCCTTTAGCGCTCAGAATGTCCACTTGCAGTTTCTACAGAAAGAGTGTTTCAGAACTGCTCTATCAAAAGTAAGCTTCAACTCTGTTAGTTGAATGCACAGAACAGAAAGAAGTTTCACAGAATGCTTCTGTGTAGTTTTTATTTGAAGATATTCCTTTTTCCACTATAGGCCCCTTCGTGCTCCGAATGTCCCCTTCCAGTTTCTACAGAAAGAGTGTTTCAGAACTGCTCAATCAAAAGATAGCTTCAACTCTGTTACTTGAATGCACAGAACAGAAAGCAGTTTCACAGGATGCTTCTGTGCAGTTTTTATTTGAAGAAATTCCTTTTTCCCCTTGAGGCCATTTAGCGATCCAAATGTTCCCTTGCAGTTTCTACAGAAAGAGTGTTTCAGAACTGCTCAATCAAAAGTAAGCTTCAACTCTGTTGGTTGAATGCACAGAACAGGAAGAAGTTTCACAGAATGCTTCTGTGTAGTTTTTATTTGAAGACATTCCTTTTTCCACTATAAGACCTTTAGCGCTCAGAATGTCCACTTGCAGTTTATAAAGAAACAGTGTTTCAGAACTGCTCAATCAAAAGTAAGC
>NW_026667281.1:0-1349 GCF_009828535.3 Hylobates moloch | reverse complement strand
GAATGTCCCCTTGCATTTTCTACAGAAAGAGTGTTTCATAACTGCTCTATCAAAAGTAAGTTTCATCTCTGTTATTTGAATGCACAGAATAGAAAGAAGTTGCACAGAATGCTTCTGAGTAGTTTTTATTTGAACATATTCCTTTTTTCACTGTAGGCCTCTTAGCGCTGAGAATGTCCTCTTGCAGTTTCTACAGAAAGAGTGTTTCATAACTGCTCTATCAAACGTAAGCTTCAGCTCTGTGAGTTGAATGCACAGAACAGAAAGAAGTTTCACAGAATGCTTCTGTGTAGTTTTTATTAGAGGATATTCCTTTTTCCACTGTAGGCCCATTAGCGCTCAGATTGTCCCCTTGCCGTTTCTACAGAAAGAGTGTTTCATAACTGCTCTATCAAAAGTAAGATTCAACTCTGTTAGTTGAATGCACAGAACAGAAAGAAGTTTCACAGAATGCTTCTATGTAGTTTTTATTTGAAGATATTCCTTTTTCCACCATAGGCCCCTCAGCGCTCCTTATGTAACCTTGCAGTTTCTACAGAAAGATTTTTTCATAACTGCTCTGTCAAATGTAAGTTTCAACTCTGTTAGTTGAATGCACAGAACAAAAAGAGGTTTCACAGAATTCTTCTGTGTGGTTTTTATTTGAAGACATTCCTTTTCCACTACAGGCCCCTTAATGCTCCGAATTTTACCTTCCTGTTTCTACAGAAAGAGTATTTCAAAACTGCTCAATCAAAAGTAAGCTTCAACTCTGTTTCTCGAATGCACAGAACAGATAGATGTTTCACAGAATGCTTCTGTGTAGTTTTTATTTGAAGATATTCCTTTTTCCACCGTAGGCCCCTTAGTGCTCCGAATGTCCTCTTGCAGTTTCTACAGAAACAGTGTTTAAGAACTGCTAAATCAAAAGTCGGCTTCAGCTCTGTTTGTTTAATGCAGAGGACAGCAAGAAGTTTCACAGAATGCTTCTGTGTGTCTTTTATTTGAAGATATTCCTTTTTCCACCCTAAGCCCCTTAGCTCTCCGAATGTCCACTTGCAGTTTCTACAGAAAGAGTGTTTCAGAACAGCTCTATCAAAAGTAAGCTTCAACTCTGTTAGTTGAATGCACAGAACAAAAAGAAGTTTCACAGAATGCTTCTGTGTAGTTTTTATTTGAAGATATTCCTTTTTCCACTGTAGGCTCCTTAGCGCTCAGAATATCCCCTTGTAGTATCTACAGAAAGAGTGTTTCATAACTGCTCAATCAAAAGTAAGCTTCAACTCTGTTACTTGAAGGCACAGAACAGAAAGAAGTTTCACAGAATGCTTCTGTGTAGTTTTTGTTTGAAGATATTCCTTTTTCCACTA
>NW_026667280.1:0-1349 GCF_009828535.3 Hylobates moloch | reverse complement strand
ATTGATTCTTCCAACCCATGAGCATGGAATGTTCTTCCATTTGTTTGTATCCTCTTTTATTTCATTGAGCAGTGGTTTGTAGTTGTCCTTGAAGAGGTCCTTCACATCCCTTGTAAGTTGGATTCCTAGGTATTTTATTCTCTTTGAAGCAATTGTGAATGGGAGTTCACTCGTGATTTGGCTGTCTGTTTGTCTGTGATTGGTGTACAAGAATGCTTGTGATTTTTGTACATTGATTTTGTATCCTGAGACTTTGCTGAAGTTGCTAATCAGCTTAAGGAGATTTTGGGCTGAGACAATGGGGTTTTTTAGATATATAATCATGTCATCTGCAAACAGGGACAATTTGACTTCCTCTTTTCCTAATTGAATACCTTTTATTTCCTTCTCCTGCCTGATTGCTCTGGCCAGAACTTCCAGCACTATGTTGAATAGGAGTGGTGAGAGAGGGCATCCCTGTCTTGTGCCAGTTTTCAGAGGGAATGCTTCCAGTTTTTGCCCATTCAGTATGATATTGGCTGTGGGTTTGTCGTAGATAGCTCTTATTATTTTGAGATACGTCCAATCAATACCTAATTTATTGAGATTTTTTAGCATGAAGGGTTGTTGAATTTTGTCAAAGGCCTTTTCTGCATCTATTGAGATAATCATGTGGTTTTTGTCTTTGGTTCTGTTTATATGCTGGATTACATTTATTGATTTGCATATGTTGAATCAGCCTTGCATCCCAGGGATGAAGCCCACTTGATCATGGTGTATAAGCTTTTTGATGTGCTGCTGGATTCGGTTTGCCAGTATTTTATTGAGGATTTTTGCATCAATGTTCATCAAGGATATTGGTCTGAAATTCTCTTTTTTGGTTATGTCTCTGCCAGGCTTTGGTATCAGGATGATGCTGGCTTCATAAAATGTGTTAGGGAGGATTCCCTCTTTTTCTATCAATTGGAATAGTTTCAGAAGGAATGGTACCAGTTCCTCCTTGTACCTCTGGTAGAATTTGGCTGTGAATCCATCAGGTCCTGGACTCTTTTTGGTTGGTAAGCTATTGATTATTGCGACAATTTCAGAACCTGTTATTGGTCTATTCAGAAATTCAACTTCTTCCTGATTTAGTCTTGGGAGGCTGTATTTGTCAAGGAATTTATCCATTTCTTCTAGATTTTCTAGTTTATTTGCATAGAGGTGTTTGTAGTATTCTCTGATGGTAGATTGTATTTCTGTGGGATTGGTGGTGAAATCCCCTTTTTCATTTTTTATTGCATCTATTTGATTCTTCTCTCTTTTCTTCTTTATTAGTCTTGCTAGCGGTCTATCAATTTTGTTGATCTTTTCAAAAAACCAGTTCCTGG
>NW_026667279.1:0-1349 GCF_009828535.3 Hylobates moloch | reverse complement strand
GGGGCGACTGCCCGTCCCAAGGGCTTGTCACAGGGTAAGTAACCGACAGACTGGGAAAGGAAGGAGGCAATCTTCAGCCACTCGGTCACTCATTCTAAATTCACTCTCATTTTTTGGGCATCTATTGTGCAACCCCTGTGGACTTAAAAAGAGAAATAAGACGCCGTCCCTGCCCTCGGGAGCTCCCGGCGCATCTGCCCCAACAACTCACTGAAGCCGCCTACAGGACGCCTGAGTGAGGACAAGGTGTCTCACTCAGAAAATTTGCTTGATTCTTCCTGGCAAGTGGGACGGGTGAGCTTCCCGGAGGAGGGGACCTTCGGGCTGTGTAGCAGAGAAGGTAGGAGAGCGATGAGAGCGCCCGGAAGGGACAAGCATTAGAGGAGACTGAAGCGCATGCAACAACGAACTTATTGAGCACCTACTACGTGCCAGGCACTGTTACATCGGTGATGTAACAAAAGCCGACAAAAACCCTCACCCCGAGCGCAGGCACCGCAGAGGGCGATGACGACCCGAGAAGATGCCGAACGCAGGCCAGGAGGGGGCTCTGGGGAAAAGCAAAGGCAGGGGAGGCTGCCCATCGGGGAGCCTCGCGTCCCTGGGCCCTCCGTACTCTGCACATATGCAGAGGCCCCCACTCGTCCTGTAACCGCAAACGGCTTGGCGTGACTTGGCCAGCGGAGGGAGGAGCCCAGGCTGGAGGACAGGGAGTCAGGGGTAGGTGGGGGTGGAGTGATGGGGTCGCGGCAGATTGGGCGTGGAAACCGCGCTGGGCAGCCAGCCTGAGGGGTGTGTAGCCACCGCAGCAGGGACGCCGGTGAGAAAGGAGCCCAGGTCGGACGGGGGCGGGGCTCCTAGGGTTCTGGCTGAAGGGACCGGGTGGATGCCGGCCGACTGAAAACGCTCGCAAACACACATGGCTGCTGGGGAGCGGGGCCCCATTCACCCAGTGCTCAAAGGCCCTGTGTCCATTAGAGGAAGTCCTGGTGTCGGGGCCTCTCCTCGTGGCCATGATCCCACAGTTCTGGGGCCCTGTGGGAGCCCAAAGCTGAGGGGCCCCGGAGGCTGGAAACAGCCGTTCTTCTCTCATCGGGGTGTCTTTCAACAAATTTTCTTGAGCACGTTCTCTGTTCTAGAGGATACAGTAATGGATAAAACACACGCTCCTGCCTGCATGGTGTCTACAGCCTAGTAGGCGAGGTGAGGTGGACTTGTATCCTGCAAACAGAGATTGCAGGCCTTGCGAAATCTCAGAGTCCCTGCTGTAGGGAGAGGGCACAGTGACATGAGCTGAAGGACGATCGGGAGTCAAAGAGGGGGGTGCTGGGGGAAGCCTCTGTGCAGAA
>NW_026667278.1:0-1349 GCF_009828535.3 Hylobates moloch | reverse complement strand
TGGATTCCTAGGTATTTTATTCTCTTTGAAGCAATTGTGAATGGGAGTTCACTCATGATTTGGCTCTCTGTTTGTCTGTGATTGGTGTACAAGAATGCTTGTGATTTTTGTACATTGGTTTTGTATCCTGAGACTTTGCTGAAGTTGCTAATCAGCTTAAGGAGATTTTGGGCTGAGACAATGGGGTTTTCTAGATATACAATCATGTCATCTGCAAACAGGGACAATTTGACTTCCTCTTTTCCTAATTGAATACCTTTATTTCCTTCTCCTGCCTGATTGCTCTGGCCAGAACTTCCAGCACTATATTGAATAGGAGCGGTGAGAGAGGGCATCCCTGTCTTGTGCCAGTTTTCAGAGGGAATGCTTCCAGTTTTTGCCCATTCAGTATGATATTGGCTGTGGGTTTGTCATAGATAGCTCTTATTATTTTGAGATACGTCCCATCAATACCTAATTTATTGAGAGTTTTTAGCATGAAGGGTTGTTGAATTTTGTCAAAGGCCTTTTCTGCATCTATTGAGATAATCATGTGGTTTTTGTCTTTGGTTCTGTTTATATGCTGGATTACATTTATTGATTTGCGTATGTTGGACCAGCCTTGCATCCCAGGGATGAAGCCCACTTGATCATGATGGGTAAGCTTTTTGATGTGCTGCTGGATTCAGTTTGCCAGTATTTTATTGAGGATTTTTGCATCAATGTTCATCAAGGATATTGGTCTAAAATTCTCTTTTTTGGTTGTGTCTCTGCCATGATTTGGTATCAGGATGATGCTGGCCTCATAAAATGAGTTAGGGAGGATTCCCTCTTTTTCTATTGATTGGAATAGTTTCAGAAGGAATGGTACCAGTTCCTCCTTGTACCTCTGGTAGAATTCGGCTGTGAATCCATCTGGTCCTGGACTCTTTTTGGTTGGTAAGCTATTGATTATTGCCACAATTTCAGAGCCTGTTATTGGTCTATTCAGAGATTCAACTTCTTCCTGGTTTAGTCTTGGGAGGGTGTATGTGTTGAGGAAATTATCCATTTCTTCTAGATTTTCTAGTTTATTTGTGTAGAGGTGGTTGTAGTATTCTCCGGTGGTAATTTGTATTTCTGTGGGATCAGTGGTGATATCCCCTTTATCATTTTTTATTGCATCTATTTGATTCTTCTCTCTTTTCTTCTTTATTAGTCTTGCTAGCAGTCTATCAGTTTTGTTGATCTTTTCAAAAAACCAGGTCCTGGATTCATTAATTTTTTGAAGGGTTTTTTGTGTCTCTATTTCCTTCATTTCTGTTCTGATTTTAGTTATTTCTTGCCTTCTGCTAGCTTTTGAATGTGTTTGCTCTTGCTTTTCTAGTTCT
>NW_026667277.1:0-1349 GCF_009828535.3 Hylobates moloch | reverse complement strand
ATACATATGTGTGTATATACACATCATATACATATATACATATGTGTATATATACACATCATATACATATATACATATGTGTATATATATATGGCACACATATATATGACATATATGTGTGTGTGTGTGTGTCTCAGTGCCGGCACTTATATATATAAACATACCACAGTTTCTTTATCCACCTGTTGATTGATGGGCATTTGGGCTGGTTCCACATTTTTGCAATTGCAAATTGTGCTGCTGTAAACATGCCTGTGCAAGTATCTTTTTCGTATAATGAGTTACTTTCCTCTGCGTAGATATCCAGCTGTGCGATTGCTGGATCAAATGGTAGTTCTACATTTAGCTCTTTAAGGAATCTCCACACTGTCTTCTATAGTGGCTGTTTATCTTCCCACCAACAGTACAGACGTGTTCCCTGTTCGCCACATCCACACTAACATTTGCTAGTTTTTGATGTTTTGATTATGGCCATTCTTGCAGGGCTGAGGTGGTGTCGCATTCTGGTTTTGATTTGCGTCTCCCTGATCATTCGTGATTTTGAGCGTTTTTTCATGTCCCTGAGCTGCGCTGGGACCTCGAGGGCTGCGTTGATGCTTTTGTGCAGATTGCTCTGCTCCAGGGGAAAGGTGCTGGTGCCCTGAGCAGAGGGACGTTGTGGAAGGAGGATGTGTGATTTTCTAGCCAAGGAGGTCTCCATGGGAGGGCAGAGTCCCATGAGACTCTCCATGGCTGGGCAGGGAGTGGCACAGACAGAATCAGGTGGCAGGCACCAGACTGTGTTTGTTTTGGATGATGAGTTGGTGGAGTGGCAATGTGCTGTCCAGGCTCCCCACGAGTTCACGTGCTGGGAGTGGGCTGAGCATGCTGACCCCTCGGGCTGGGCACAGTCAGGCTGGGAGGGGGCCTGGACATTGTTTGCGGGGGACTCTGTAAGCAGGGGGATCCCTGATGGAGAGGGCGTGCAGGAAGACGGGGGCAAGGACAGATCTTGGGATAGAACCAATCATGAGACACAAAAGGCACAGGCTGCCTGCTGGGGCACTAGTGACATTTGGGGAGGGGGAATTCCCTGTGGTGGGGCCATCCTGGGGACTGTAGGGTGTTGAGCAGCATCCCTGGGCTCCAGCCACAAGGTGCCAGGAGCATCCACAGTTGTGACAATCAGAAACGTCTCCAGATATTACTCAATGTCTCCAGGTAGCAAAATCACCTGCTTGTCTATCACTGTCTTAAAGACATATGAGGGATAAATTAGATAAATAGATAGATAGATAGACAGATAGAATCAATAAATAGAATAGATACATACATACATACATAAGTTAGATAGATAGATACATACATAC
>NW_026667276.1:0-1349 GCF_009828535.3 Hylobates moloch | reverse complement strand
TGTGCTTTCAACTAACAATGTTGAACCTTACTGTTGATTTAGAAGTTCTGAAACATTCTTTCTGTAGAAACTGCAGGCAGACATTTGGAGCACTAAGGGGCCTGTAGTGGAAAAATGTTTAACTTCAAAGAAAAACTACACAGAATCATTTTGCCAAACTTCTTTCTTCTCTGTGAATTCAAGTAACAGAGATGAAACTTACTGTTGATTGAGAAGTTCTGAAACACTCTTTCTGTACAAATTGCAAGCAGACATTCCTAGCACTAAGGGGCCAATATTGGAAAAATATATATCTTCAAATAAAAACTACACAGAACATTCTGCCAAACTTCTTTCAGTATTATGCATTCAACTAACAGAGTTGAACCTTACTGTTGATTGAGAAGTTCTGAAAGACTCTTTCTGTAGAAACTGCAAGCGGACATTCCGGGCGTTAAGTGGCCTATAGTGGAAAAAGTAATATCTTCAATTAAAACTACACAGCAGCGTTCTGTGAAACTACTTTCTGAACTGCGCATTCAACTAGAAGAGTTGAAGCATATTTTTGATTCAGGAGTTTTGAAACAATCTTTCTGAAGAAAGTGCAAGTGGACATTTTGAGCGCTAAGGGGCCTATAGTGGAAAAAGGAATATCTTGAATTAAAAACTACACAGAATCATTCTGCCAAACTTCTTTCTGTTCTGTGCATTCAGCTAACAGACGTGAACCTTATTTTTCATTGAGAAGTTCTGAAACTCTCCTTCTGTACAAACTGCATGTGGACATTCGGAGCCCTAAGGGACCTATAGTGCAAAAAGGAATATCATCGAATTACAACTACAGAGAAGCATTCTGAGAAACTTCTTTCTGATCTGTGCATTCAACGAGCAGAGGTGAACCTTACTTTTGATTGAGGAGTTTTGAAACACTCTTTCTGTAGAAACTGCAAGGGGACATTCGGAGCGCTAAGGGGCCTACAGTGGAAAAAGGAACATCTTCAAATAAAAACTACACAGAAGCAATCTGACAAACTTCTTTTTGTTCTGTCCATTCAACTGACAGAGGTGAACCTTCCTGTTGATTGTTAAGTTCTGAAACACTCTTTCTGTAGAAACTGCAAGCGGAGATTCAGAGCGCTAAGGGGCCTATAGTGGAAAAAGGAATATCTTCAAATAAAAACTGAACAGTAGGATTCTGTGAAACTTCTTTCTGATCTGTGCATTCAACTAGCAGAGTTGAACCTTACTTTGATTGAGGAGCTTTGAAACAGTCATTCTGTGTTAAGCGCAAGTGGACATTTTGAGCGCTAAGGGGCCTATACAGGAAAAAGGAATATCTTTAAAAACTACACAGAATCACTCTCCCAAAA
>NW_026667275.1:0-1349 GCF_009828535.3 Hylobates moloch | reverse complement strand
TCTCAAAGAAACTACCAAAACAGACCACCTACACTAGGGGTTGGCAATTGGCCCACAGGCCAAATCCAGCCCATCACCTGTGTTTGTGACTAAACTTTTATTGGAACATAGCCACATTAATTCATTTACATATCGTCTATGGCTGCCTGTGCACTACAACTGCAGAGCTAAGTAGCTGCAGAAGATATGATCTACAAAGCCAAAAATATTCACCTGGCCCTTGACAGAAAAGTACCACTGCAGACTAAATCAAATGACTACACAGGCATCACCCAGACAGAGAAACCACCACTGTCTGACTTGCTCTAAAAGGCAACCATAAGACAATGCCCACTAGGATATAAACTTCCATTTTAAGAATTCTAATGCATGAGAAGTAACTCAGAAAAGACTGGGTCTAGACCTGGCCCTTACCTAAGAAATCTTTATTTAAAGAAATGAAGTTTTCTGTAACGTATTTTTAAGCCAAATAACAGGTCTCTGACGTCCAAAGAATGGGAACAAAGTGATAATCAATGAAATATATTAGTTACAGAAAACCAACCTCTTTTTTCAATCTCCTCACAGAAAAAAAAAATCTGTTTTTTTGCTGGGAAGTATGCAATGGAAACCTCTATCTTGTATGTAAATTTGTAGAACTCAATTGCTCAGAAATTTTTTTAAATAGCTACCAGTTTAGAATTAAGTAAAAAAAAACAAAACAGTAAGATTATGATGAATGGTAGTCTATAAGAAAATATAAGCAGATAAGACCAATTTTTTATTTTTTTGAGACGGAGTCTCGCTCTGTTGCCCAGGCTGGAGTGCAGTGGCACAATCTCGGCTCAGTGCAAGCTCCGCCCCCCGGATTCATGCCATTCTTCTGCCTCAGCCTCCTGAGTAGCTGGGACTACTGGCGCCCACCACCACGCCCGGCTAGTTTTCTTGTATGTTTTTAGTAGAGACGGGGTTTCACAGTGTTCACCAGGATGGTCTCGATCTCCTGTGATCCACCCGCCTCGGCCTCCGAAAGTGCTGGGATTACAGGCGTGAGCCAATTTTTAAAATTTAAGACACTTCAAAGATGCAAAATAATTTCAGAACTGATTCCTGGAAACTTGTAGTTTCAATATTAAAGATAGTTCTGTTTTTAACTTTCCATGGATAACTAAAACTAACAAAAAATGGAAACAGAAATGCCCATCTTTGATTAAACCAGGAAACATTCAAAACCCAAAACCACAGAATATATGAAGGTAGGCTTGTAGGAAAGCACAGCTGCCACTGCAGACCAAGGCAACAAGCAGAGCTTTCCAGCAACAATGGACCAGCTCAAAGAACAGGTGGAATATCCTCACACCACATCTGAT
>NW_026667274.1:0-1349 GCF_009828535.3 Hylobates moloch | reverse complement strand
AGCGGTGGCCAAGATGGCCCACCAATAGTTGCAGGAGACCCGGTTGAAAGAGTTCATGAGGGCAGGGCCCCACGGGGGATGACCTGGCAAACTCCGTGCCTTCTCACTCTCTTTCTTGGCTCCTTAGGAGCACCTGGAAGCTGCCATCTACCGAGCAGATGACAAGAAGGCAAAGACAATAAACATGTAAAAGCCGGCAGCAAGGCCTGGAGAAGAGTAAGCCGCCACGTGACTGTTTAGAATATAGTCTCAGCACAAACCTGAAAAAAAAATTTATTTATTTTAATTTTCATTTATTTTTATTTTTATTTTTATTTTTATTTATTTATTTGTTTATTTATTTTTTGAGACGGAGTCTCACTCTGTCGCCCAGGCTGGAGTGCAGTGGCGCTCCAAGCACTCCAAGGACAGATGAAGGTTTTCAACTTTCACTAAAGGCAGAGGAGCTTGTCAGTGGGCCATGGCTCCCTCTGACATCTCCAAGGTGGCAGCCACCTGGCCAGAGGAGGGTCAACCCCCTTGGTGACCTCCTTCCCCCGGCTAGACACAGCGCCCTGCACTCTCCACCTGTGACTGTTCCCCTCAGAGCTGCTTCCAGGGCAGGGGTTCTAACCCTGTGGGTGGGGACATTGTGTTACTTTACAGTGGGCCATGGCTCCCTCTGGCATCTCCAACTCAGAGGCAGTAGAGAGAAGATGAGAAATTCCCTGCCCCTCCTCCCTCAGCACCCCCACCTCTGCACACATCCACATGTGGAGACCCTGACAATGGGCCCTGGGAGTGCCGCCATCTGCGCCTCCTTTCCATGCCTGCAGCAGCCATCCCCACCCTCCAGACCCTCACCCACCTGGCTCAGTAGACGCTGCACTGCCTGTGGTCCTGCGCCTACACCTGGGCCTCTGTACCCGTCAGTTCCCCAGTCTGGTTCTTATTCCCCCCAAAGAGTAGGGAGCCTGTAAGGTCACCTGTTGAGCAAGCTGGGGGAGAAAAGTAGGGTGGGGCTGGGAGGATGAGGAGGAGAAGCTCAGGGTCATGCTGGAGACAGCTGAGCAGAGTCTCTGCAGGCCCATTGGCTGCCTAGCCAGTGGTGATCCCGCTCCCACCCTCATTTCTTCTTTGTTAACAAAACCATGACCTCAGTAAATATTGGACACGTATAAACTTCATGGACCCTCCTCCAGCCTCCCCACCGTGTACTGGTGAGTCTAAGTCAACTCTAGTCATTTCATTCCTCTGGACATTGACTGCTTGGGGCTTGGGCATGAGCTGCCTCTTCACCTGAGCCTGAGCCACAGGTACCCTCTGCACCTACCACGCTGATGCACTGGGCCAGGAAGAGCTCCGTCTCG
>NW_026667273.1:0-1350 GCF_009828535.3 Hylobates moloch | reverse complement strand
CAATCAAAAGTAAGCTTCAACTCTGTTAGTTGAATGCACAGAACAGAGAGAAGTTTCACAGAATGCTTCTGGGTAGTTTTTATTTGAAGATATACCCTTTTCCACTACAGGCCCCTTAGTGCTCCGAATGTCCCCTTGCAGTTTCTACAGAAAAAGGGTTTCAGAACTGCTCTAACAAAAGTAAGCTTCATCTCTGTTCATTGAATGCACAGAACAGAAAGAAGTTTCACAAAATGCTTCTGTGTAATTTTGATTTGCAGATATTTCTTTTTCCAATATCGGACCCATAGTGTTCCGAATGTCCCTTGCAGTTTCTACAGAAAGAGTGTTTCAGAAGTGCTCAATCAAAAGTAAGCTTCAATTCTGTTAGTTGAATGCACAGAACAGAAAGAAGTTTCACAGAATGCTTCTGTGTAGTTTTTATTTGAAGATATTTCTTTTTCCACTGTAGGCCCCTTAGCGCTCCGAATGTCCCCTTGCAGTTTCTACAGAAAGACTGTTTCATAACTGCTCTATCAAAAGTAAGCTTCAACTCTGTTAGTTGAATGCACAGAACAGAAAGAAGTTTCACAGAATGCTTCTCTGGAGTTTTTATTTGAAGATAGTCCTTTTTCCACTATAGGCCCATTAGCGCTCAGAATGTCCCCTGGCAGTTTCTACAAAAATCGTGTTTCAGACCTGCTCAATCAAAAGTAAGCTTCAATTCTGTTAGTTGAATGCACAGAACAGAAAGAAGACTCACAGAATGCTTCTGTGTAGTTTTTATTTGAAGATATTCCTTTTTCCACTATAGGCCCCTTGGCGTTCTGAATGTCCCCTTCCAGTTTGTACAGAAAGAGGGTTTCATAACTGCTCTTTCAAAAGTAAGCTTCAACTCTCTTAGTTGAATGCACAGAACAGAAAGAAGTTTCACAGAATGCTTCTGTGTAGTTTTTATTTGAAGATATTCCTTTTTCCACTATAGGCCCCTTAGCGCTCAGAATATCCCCTTGTAGTTTCTACAGAAAGAGTGTTTCTGAACTGCTCAATCAAAAGTAAGCTTCAATTCTCTTAGTTGAATGCACAGAACAGAAAAAAGACTCACAGAATGCTTCTGTGTAGTTTTTATTTGAAGATACTCCATTTTCTACTATAAGCCCCTTAGTGCTCCGAATGTCCCCTTGCAGTTTCTACAGAAAGATTGTTTCAGAACTGCTCTATCAAAAGTAAGCTTCAACTCTATTAGTTCAATAAACAGAACCAAAAGAAGTTTCACAGAATGCTTCTGTGTACTTTTTATTTGAAGATATTCCCTTTTCCACTATAGGCTCCTTAGCGCTCTGAATGTCCCCTTGCAGTTTCTACAGAAAG
>NW_026667272.1:0-1350 GCF_009828535.3 Hylobates moloch | reverse complement strand
AAATACAAATAAAAAGGCTACCACCATACTCACAGAAAAGTGTCTCAGGTATATTTGCAGCTATCTTTCCTATATTCTATTTAGTAAAAAAAAAAAAAAATTGCAAAGAACTCTCCTCATTCTACAATTTTGCATTAATTAGACATTTGAAGTTTATAGCAGAAGAGCTATAATCGTGTTTGGTATGTGTACTCTATAGACCACATAGTGCGAACAGATATCAATGCTTTTTAAAACGATATAAAGTTGTCAGAAATATTTTAAACTACCTATAGGTATATATGTATGTAATTGAACTACCAAATGCAAGTAAAATTATTTCCTTAGCCTGTGAAATCCTCTCAATTTATTAAAATATTTTCTAATATCTATTACAATAATATTTCTTAATTGGCTAACAGAGGAGTTTTAAGACATTTATTTATATGTAGTTACTAGATTCAAACTCGATTCCACCATTTTCAAAATCATGCTCTAAGACAAGTCCTTTTTTGATCTAACTATGTTTCTACCTATATTAAAAGACAGATATGTCAATGTTTGTAATCATGCTGTTCCAAACCTCTACATCCTGATTATTTTTCTGTTTGTTCTACCAGTCATTCAGAGACTTACTTACATTCAAATTTCTCTCTAGGTTTAACATTTGTGTATGTCTTCTTGTGGTTTTGTCTATCTTTGCTGTATGTAATTTAAGACATTTTATTGACATATCATACATGCAGAAAAATACAATGATTACATATGGACAACTTGATTAATGAAACACAATTATTTGCTTATGACCATGTATGAAAATAGAACATTACTAAAAGTAGTGATACTTCTCCTGCCCTTTTCCAAACACTAACCCCCATCCTCAATAGTAAAAGATTTTTTTTATCATAGAGTAATTTGGTCTATATTCAAATTTTTATTAAATGAATCAGAGTATATACTCTAAGTCTATGTTTATTTCATTGTTGTTATTTTGCTTATAGTATTTATCTGCTAATGGACATGGTAGATTAAAGATGGCTACAAACACATTTTTTAATTAATAGATTTTTCAGCACTTTGTGGCTCATGCCTCTAATCCCACCACTTTGGGAGGCTAAGGTGCGTGGATCATGAGGTCAGGAGATCGAGACCATCCTCGCCAATGTGGTAAAACCCCTTCTCTACTAAATTACAAAAAATTAGCTGGTCATGATTGCATGCTCCTGTAATCCCAGCTACTCGGGATTACACTGAGGCAGGGGAATTGCTTGAACCCGGGAGGCAGAGGTTGCCATGAGCCGATATCTCACCACTGTGCTCCAGCCTGGTGAAGGAGCAAGATTTCGTACCAAAAAAGAAAAACAAACAAAC